>NC_059425.1:4933146-5145930 GCF_021028975.2 Sphaerodactylus townsendi | reverse complement strand
GCCAGCATGGCCAATTGGCCATGCTGGCAGGGGCTGATGGGAATTGTAGTCCATAATATCTGGAGTGCCAAAGGTTCGCCACCACTGCTCTATGCTTAGTGCTGCAATTTGCCACAGCAGGGCTAACTGAAGCTTTGAGGAAATAACCCTAAAAAGACAAACCGCACGGAACCAATGAAATAAAAAGGCAAGAGAACCGGAGGGAGCTCAAACAATGGCGCCGGGGAGGAAGTCTGGGGGCTGCGGAAAGGCATTATGGGAACTGTTGTAACGCGATGCTCAACGTGAAAACACGACGGAGACATTTCCACAAAAGGACCGCTAAAGAAGAGGACGCAAATGAAATGTTTTCAGGCTGAAATTAAAACATTTTTTTGGGAAAAAACCCTGTGGAACTCTATAGAGCCGTGGTGGCAAACCTTTGGCACCCCAGATGTTATGGACTACAATTCCCACCAGCCCCTGCCAGCATGGCCAATTGGTCATGCTGGCAGGGGCTGATGGGAATTGTAGTCCATAACATCTGGAGAGGAAACATTTCATTTTCTACCTCAAAACGTTTTGTTTTGGTTGTGTGGAAAGGGCCTGGCTGGTGGTGGTGGGGGAGGAAAGGACACTCAAGTGACAGCCGACTTATGGAGACCCCGCAGAGTTTTCAAGGCGTCCCTTGAAGCAGAGGCGTATGGGGGCGCCTGGAGACAACTGTTCTCTGGGTGCCTGCCCTGCTATGTCTGGGGCTGGGATCAGGGGGATCAGGCCCCACCCCCAAGCCCCACCCCCAGGCCTTGCCCCCCCTCCCAGCTCCCAGCTCTCAGCTGGCAGTCCCTTCTGCCCTCCCCTCTGGGGAGACCAATTGCAAGGCTCTTCTCCTTTGCTTTTATAAGCTTGGGGGTGGGGCCTTCCTGCTGCCTAGCCATCTTCCTGGGCACAAGGGGGGGGGCTGATTTTGCACCCCCACGTGACCAGATTAGTGATGCCCAGGGACAGAGGCAGAGGTGGGATCCAGCAGGTTCTCACAGGTTCCCGAGAGTAGGTTACTAATTATTGGTGTGTGCCGAGAGGGGGTTACTAGTGGGGGATTTTGCCACGTGATTTTTGCCTTAGTGACGCCCCTCCTCTCAGCAGTAGCGCGCAGAACTTGAAGCAGGCTAGCAGGAGGTGCACCGGCGTGCGTGGCAGCCTGCGCCTGCGTGCATTCGTTTCCCGCCCAAGGACCGGCGCAGCGGCTGCGTCCTTGCCACAGCCCCACCCAGGAATGCCCGGCCACGCCCCCGTCATGCCCCGCCCAAACCCATTGGCGCTACGCCACAGTTTGAATCCCACCACCATGGGAACCTGTTACTAAAATTTTTGAATCCCACCACTGGACAGAGGGTACCCGCCCCCCCCGTCCCTAGGCAGATATGCCCCTGCCTTGAAGGTTTCCCTTCCAAGTTCTAACCTGCTTAGCTTCTGTTATTCCAACAAGATCAAGCGTGCCTGGGCCATCCAGGCCACATAGAGGTGGTTTGCCACGGCGTGACTTTGTGTAGCAACCCCGGACTTCCTTGGCCCTGGAGTCTCCCTTCCAAATGCTAACCAGGGCTGCCCCTGCTGTGTTTCCGAAATCTGGTGAGGTCTATCCAGCCGGGGCAATCCAGCTGTCAGGGCAAGAGCGAAGCAGAGGTGGTTTACCTGCCTCTGCGTAGTGACCCTGGGCTTTCCCTCCGAGTGCTGGCCGGGGCTGACCCTGCTCAGCTTCCGTCCTCTGCGGAGACCGAGCCCTTCAGGTTGGGCAGGGGGAGGTGATGTCAACAAGCCGGCTGGCTGCCTGCCTTTGCGGAGACCGCAGAGCGGCTGGGCTGGTTTTTTGAAAGGGCAGCGAAGCCCGCATGTCCCAAACCCCTTCCAGCACAGATAAAGCACTCCCGTGGGAAGGCCGCGTTTCATGGGAATGCGTCCTCCCAAGAACTTGATCCTTCTCTTTTATCAGGCAGCTGAAGAGAAGGGCCGCGATTGTGCTGCCTGAGCGACTCGGAAGGATGGAAGGAGATTTGGGGACTGGAAAGCTCTTTCATCAGGCTCTGGGTGGGGGCCGGGGCCCGGAGTGGGGGAAGACTGGCCAACCTGGAGGCCTTCCCATCCAGATAAAGGCAGAGACACAACAAGGGCCTGGGCGACTGGGCTGTGCTGGCTGTGCCATAACTGTCTATTCCAGGGGTCTGCAACCTGCGGCTCTCTGGATGGCCATGGACTACAAATCCCATCAGCCCCTGCCAGCATGGCCATGCTGGTGTAACCTCTATCTGTGGGTTCTGTGGGGCAGAACTTGGAAGGAGTTGCAAAGAACTAAATTTAAAACAAAATGGTTTACTTACATAAGAACATAAGAACATAAGAACAAGCCTGCTGGATCAGACCAGAGTCCATCTAGTCCAGCTCTCTGCTACTTGCAGTGGCCCACCAGGTGCCTTTGGGAGCTCACCTGCAGGAGGTGAAAGCAATGGCCTTCTGCAGCTGCTGCTGCTCCTGAGCACCTGGTCTGCTAAGGCATTTGCAATCTCAGATCAAGGAGGATCAAGATTGGTAGCCATAGATCGACTTCTCCTCCATCAATCTGTCCAAGCCCCTTTTAAAGCTATCCAGGTTAGTGGCCATCACCACCTCCTGTGGCAGCATATTCCAAACACCAACCACACGTTGCGTGAAGAAGTGTTTCCTTTTATTAGTCCTAATTCTTCCCCCCAGCATTTTCAATGAATGCCCCCTGGTTCTAGTATTGTGAGAAAGAGAGAAAAATGTCTCTCTGTCAACATTTTCTACCCCATGCATAATTTTGTAGACTTCAATCATATCCCCCCTCAGACGTCTCCTCTCCAAACTAAAGAGTCCCAAACTTCCTTAACAAATAACACTTTTAACAGTAACATTTAACATTAACAATTTACAGCCCTTTTAGGGTGCATTTCAAGTCCTTATATTTACAGTCTACTGATATTGCCAAGTCCAGGTTGGCTCCTGAAGACTCCAAGGGCTTGATGAACAGGATTCAACATGGTGAAGGTTTCCAGGAGAACTTAGTTGATAGTTCCATGGGAATGTCAACTCAATGCACGGCAGCTGTGAAAAAGGCAAACTCTATGCTGGGGATCATTAGGAAAGGAATTGATAATAAAACTGCAAAGATTGTCATGCCCTTATATAAAGCAGTGGTGCGACCGCACTTGGAGTACTGTGTCCAGTTCTGGTCGCCGCATCTCAAAAAGGATATTGAGGAGATAGAAAAAGTGCAGAGAAGGGCAACCAGGATGATTGAGGGACTGGAGCACCTTCCCTATGAGGAGAGGCTGCAGCGTTTGGGACTCTTTAGTTTGGAGAGGAGGCGGCTGAGGGGGGATATGATTTGAGTCTGTAAAAGGTATGCATGGGGTAGAAAATGTTGACAGAGAGACATTTTTCTCTCTTTCTCACTGTACTCTAAACAGAGAACGACTCGATGAAAATAACTGGCAAGAATTAGGACTAATAAAAGGAAACACTAACTGGCGTCTTGATATTGGTGTTTAGAATATGCGACCACAGAAGGTATTGATATTACTAACCTGAATAACTTTAAAAGGAACTTGGACATAATTATGGAAGGAGAAGTCGATTTATGGCTACCAATCTTGATCCTCATACGTCTGAGATTCTAAATGCTTTAATATTCAAGGTGATCGGGAGCAACAGCCGCAGAAGGCCATTGCGTTCACATCCTACATGTGAGCTCCCAAAGGCACCTGGTGGGCCACTACGAGTAGCAGAGAGCTGGACTAGATGGACTTTGGTCTGATCCAGCTGGCTCGTTCTTATGTTCTTATGTTCTTAACTCTCACCCATTAAAACCACACAAAACCCCCCCTGAAACAATAAACTCCAACATTTACAACATAGCAAAAATAAACAACTCCCTTCCCACTAGTTCTCAACAACATTGCAGTTACCTTAACAAGGTGTTCAGGGCTTATACAAACCAAGGTCTGAGTCTGGTAGCCTCATCTCCTCCAAACTACATGAGCTCTGCAGCCTCCTGCTGCTTTGAGTCTCCACCCCTTTCTGGGTCAACCCATTCTGAGCATGGGGGTTACACTGGCAGGGGCTGATGGGAATTGTAGTCCATGAACATCTGGAGAGCTGCAGGTTGCAGGGGCTGATGGGAATTGTAGTCCATGAACATCTGGAGAGCTGTGGGTTGCAGGGGCTGATGGGAATTGTAGTCCATGAACATCTGGAGAGCTGCAGGTTGCAAACCCTTGGATAATAAGGCAACATGTGTAGTGGTTAGAGTGTTGACATAGGATCTGGGAGACCCAGGCTCAAGACCCTGGAAAGCTACAGAAACTCACGGGGTGACCTGGGGCAAGCCTTACCCGCCCAGCCTCATCTACCTCAGAGGGTTGTTGTGAGAATCTCATGGAGGAGAGGGTAGAATGGTAGAAATGGGTAGAACGGTGCTTCTGTCCCCCCCCCCCTCTGATTACAGGGGTCCTTAACATCAGCAAGACCCATTATTCCTTTCTGGGGAGGGTCGTATATGGGTTTCGTGGGACGTGGTTTGAGAATGTAACTGTTTTTAAATTGTATGTATGTTTATATATATATATATATTATCTTATACTGTTCACCGCCCTGAGCCCTCCGGGGGTAGGGCGGTATATTAAATCTAATAAATAAATAAATAAATAGAAAGGTGGGGGGTAAATGAAGTTGGCCCACAAACTCCAGAGCTTGAAGCGGCTGGTCTATCAGGTGCAGACACACGGGCTACTTGTAGGTTTTTGTGACCACAGACTCGGGTGGCTGCCCCTCTGGAATGTGTCACCTGGACGGGGCTGGGAGGGAGCCCGGCTGCGTCCGGTCAATTAGTTCCCCCTCCGCCCAGATTTCATCACCCTCTGGGGACTTCACGGATGGATTCCTTTCGCGGGCACTGAAAACACAGCCGCTGGCCCCTCCCTCCCTCCTCCCCGCCACTCCTTGGGCCAGGGGCTGGCAGGTGGAGGTGAGTCCTGGGCCGTTCCTCGGCTGCACCTCTGCAGGGACCCTCCCGGAAGGGGGCCTCTGTGAGTTGTCCCTTTCTGCCCCCCCCAGTCCCCCCTTCACTTACACCCTAGATCAAACTCCTGGCACTTGTGGGCCTCCTTCTGCCGCTTCTGTTTCCTCTGGCATCCGCGGATCCTGGCTGCCGCGCGGAGGCTCCAGGTGAGAAAACCGATCCACAAAGCTTCCTTTGTCCAGGGCTGGATTGTGGAGCTGGCCAGCCCCCTCCCCCCCCCCCCGCTCTGCTCCCTCGCCTTGCATCTGGGCTCCCAGGACACCTGGCGGCTCTTCCCGAGTTCGCCTCCGGCCAGGCAGAGGAGGTGCTGTTTGGGAAGAGGCAGGTAGGCTGCTCCTGGCCAAGGCAGCCCGAAGCCCCTGGAAAGGTCACCTGCGGCACAGAAGTGGTTAATCCGTCACTTCAGAGGGGAGGGTGGAGTTGCAAGGGGGTGGGGATATAGATGGCAACGGGAGGCCTGGAACCAATTCTGGGCTCCACGGCCGCATGCAACCAGTGAGGTAGAAGGAAGGGCAGAGGGGGAGGGGCTGAGTAGCCTCCCCCCAGTTCACCCCCAGCTTTGCTACAAGGAACTCACAGGGCTTCCCCCCTTCTTACCCAGGGCTGCCAACCTCTAGGTGGTGCCTGGAGATCTTCCAGAATTACACCTCATATCCAGAAATGGCGTAGTGGTTAAGAGCAGGTGCACTCTAATCTGGAGAACCGGGTTTGATTCCTTGCTCTGCCACTTGAGCTGTGAAGGCTTACCTGGGGAACCAGCTTAGCTTGTGCCCTCCAGCACACGCCAGCTGGGTGACCTTGGGCTAGTCACAGCTCTACGGAGCTCTCTCAGCCCCACACACCCCACAGGGTGTTTGTTGGGGGTGGGGAAGGGAAAGGAGATTGTAAGCCCCTTTGAGTCACCTGTAGGAGAGAAAGGGGGGTATAAATCCAAACTACTCCTCCTCCTGCTCCTCCTGCTCCTCCTGCTCCTGCTCCTCCTCCTCCTCCTCCTCCTCTTCTTCTTCTTCTTCTTCTTCTTCTTCTGACTATAGAGACCTGCTCTCCTGGAGAGAATGGTTGCTTCTGAGGTTTGGTTTGGGCACCGGACCCTGCTGAGCCCCCTCCCCTCCCCAAAACTCACCCTTCCCAGCCTCCCTGTCAAAATCTACAGGAAGTTCCCAGCCTGGAGCTGGCAACCTTATTCCTTATCCCTGTGATGTGGAGGTGAGTAGGGAGGGAAGGCACTCGGTACGTTCCCAGGAGCACTCTCCTCCCTTACGATCCTTGCTTTGTCTGGCCTTGGGGCCAAGGTCTGGGGACTCAGCCGCCCCCTGCTTCTGCCCGTGGGCCCATCTCTGGCCGTCCTTGTCAGCCAAATGCCCCAGCAGAGGCCCGCGTGCATCCATGTGCCGTCGCGCTAAAACACCTGCTACGGAGAAGCGGTCCATTTCTGGCGTTGGCAGGATCCGTGCCGGCCTTCCCCACCCCGAAGGTGCCGTTCAAAGGCCTCTACAAAGCTCTTCCTTCAGAAATATTTGTTTGGAGGCCTTCCCGGGAGTTCGGGTTCCTGGAACGAGATCTCCTGCGCCTCGGCTGCCAAGGCAGATGGTCAACTCAGATTTCGGATGTACCAGGATAGAGAGGCTGGCTCTGCTGCCAGGACTTCGGAGCTGGCTGGGAGTCCCGTTGGCTCTGTGTGGATCCCCTCCTGACAAGCTGCTGGCTGGGATGCCAAACAGGGGCTGCTGCCCCGTGCCCCCCCCCCCCGAGGGGTGCCAAATCCAGGCAGGAAGATTCCGGGAGACTTGGGGGCGGAGCCTGGGCAGGATGATGTCTGGGGGAGGAGCCCCCGCAGCAAGATATAATGCCACACACACCTTTCCAAGCGTCTATTTGCTCCAGGTGAACGAATCTCTGGCCATTTCTGCACAGCACAAATAAAACGTCTTGAGGACATTGAGATAAGTTTTTTGGGGGGAGGAACTCTGCACAGCTTTTACCCCCAGATATCTTCAGGACATTTTATTTCTGCTACATCCGGGTTTTTGTGAGTCATAGTGTCATGGAATAATAGAGTTGGAAGAGACCATAGAGGGCCATCCAGTCCAACCCCCTGCAATGCATAAGAACATAAGAACATAAGAACTAGCCTGCTGGATCAGACCAGAGTCCATCTAGTCCAGCACTCTGCTACTCGCAGTGGCCCACCAGGTGCCTTTGGGAGCTCACCTGCAGGAGGTGAAAGCAATGGCCTTCTGCTGCTGCTGCTCCTGAGCACCTGGTCTGTGAAGGCCTTTGCAATCTGAGATCAAGGAGGATCAAGATTGGTAGCCATAGATCGACTTCTCCTCCATAAATCTGTTCAAACCCTTTTTAAAGCTATCCAGGTTAATGCAGCAACACACAATCAAAGCACTCTTGACATATGCTCATCCAGCCTTTGTTTAAAAACCTCCAAAGAAGGAGACTCCACCACTCTCCGAGGCAGCGAATTCCACTGTCAAACAGCCCTGATGGTCAGGAAGTTTCTCCTGATGTTTAGGTGGAATCTCTTCTCCTGCACCTTGAATTCATTACTCCTAGTCCTGGTTTCTGAGGCTGCAGAAATCAAGCTTTCTCCCCTTTCGACATGACATCCTTTCAGATTTCTAAACATGGCTATCATGTCCCCCAAAAACCTTCACTTCTCCAGGCTAAACATCCCCAGCTCCCAAAGCCTCTCCTCATAGGGCACGGACTCCAGACCTTTTACCATTTTGGTTGCCCTCCTCTGCACCCATTCCAGCCTGTCAATATCCTTCTTGAATTGCAGTGCCCAGGACTGAACACAGTACTCTAGGCGAGGTCTAATTAATTCAGAGTAGAGTGGTACAATTACTTCCCTCGATCTAGACACTATACTCCTATTCATACAGCCCAGAATCGCATTGGCTTTGTTGGCCGCCACATCACACTGCTGACTCATGTTTAGTTTGTGGTCTACTAGGACTCCCAGACCCCTTTCGCATGTAGTATTGTCAAGCCAGGGGTCCCCCACCCTACATCTGTGGATTTCATTTTTTTCGGTCTAAGTGTAGAATCTTACATTTATCTCTGTAGAAAATGCAAAACTAGCGATCTTTCCCCCCCAAGATGGAGTCAAGGTTGTTTTCTGCTTGCTGTGCGGAGAGCAAGATATGTCCTATTATTCCCATCAAATTTTAAAGCGGTTACGTTCATTTTTGCTGCATCTGACGCTCGCCATGTTGTGATTCCGCTGGCCATTGGGTGAAAGTGTCCTTCTGAGGTTTCCTCTGGTTGCAGCTCACGGCAGGTGTGAGCTGTGGCGAAAACAGAAGGGAGAACTAGTGGGGGTGAGCGAAAGAACTGCGTTCCCTGGAAACGCTGTTTGGCAAAAGCCAAAACGGTTCTTTTAAAAATGTCTGCAGGATGTTTTATTCGTGCTGAGCAGAAAAATGCTTCTGTCAGCTGGCTGTTTTGGTTTTTCCGAGCTGTGTGGCTGTGGTCTGGTACTTTTTGCTCCAAACGTTTCACCCGCATCTGTGGCCGGCACCTTCAGAGGCACTTTACGGTAACTGTGTCACAAAGAGAAACACGCATTGACATTTCTATGAAGATGGCAGTCATAGATGCATGCAACATGTTAGGAGCAAAAACTACCAGACCACGGCCACAAGGCCTGGAGAACCCACAACAGTCAGTAGATGCAGGCTGTGATCTCTGTCTCCTGGAGAGCAGTTGGCATCCCAGGAGATCTCCAGACCCCACCTGGAGGTTGGCAACGTGAGTCACCATGTGATGTGATGTGGAATTCGGGGCCGGTTCCCAGGCCAGGCCCCTCAAGGGGGGGGCACTGATGCTACACACAGTGGCCCAGCTCCCTCCCAAGGAGTGGGCCCTTCCCGATGCATGCCTGTGCCACGCAATGCCATCGATGCCCGGCTGGGATTTGGCGGGCATCAGCATGGGCTCAGGAGGGAGCAGGTGTGCCCTTCTTGGGGGCTACAAACGCACTTCAGCTGGCCCTGGCAGAGCGGCCCTGAGCCACCTCAAGACATGATGCCAGCCCAGCAGCAAGCACAGCCAGTTGTAGCTATGGCACCAAGAGGTGCCCCAAAAGATGCCAAGTGGCAGCATCCTGCCAAGAAGCATTGAAGAAGTTGAGGCCCGGAAGGAGAGCTGGGCATGGTCTGATTTGTCTGAGAGGTCTCTTCAGGACACTTGAGTCCTTCTGTTGACCACTGTGAATATCAGCCAGCTTCTCTCCTGCAGGGGAGGGGGCTCTACTGCCCCCCAGATGTGTCCTCTGCCCCCCAAACCAGTCTGAACAACAGAGCGAGCTGGAAGAATTTGGTGCAATTTCCGCCCATCTCCTCAAAGCCAGAGGATCTCAGATCAGGGGAAAGGGATGCCCGGCCCTGAGCAAACCCCGGGCCCTTCTGGGAGGAGGAGGAGGAGGAGAAGAGGAGGAGGAGGAGGAGGAATTTGGATTTATATCCCCCCTTTCTCTCCTGCAGGAGACTCAAAGGGGCTGACAATCTCCTTGCCCTTCCCCCCTCACAGCAAACACCCTGTGAGGTAGGTGGGGCTGAGAGAGCTCCGAGAAGCTGTGACTAGCCCAAGGTCACCCAGCTGGCGTGTGTGGGAGTGCACAGGCTAACCTGAATTCCCCAGATAAGCCTCCACAGCTCAGGCGGCAGAGCTGGGAATCAAACTCGGTTCCTCCAGATTAGATTCGCGAGCTCTTAACCTCCTGCGCCACTGCTGCTCCTGCTGGGAGGATGCCTTTTGTGTGTGTGTGGGGGGGTGTGAGCTTTGGATGCCAGGCTGTCTCGCGGGGCACGGCACGACTGCTCAATGCTTGCAGCTGCTGGGAAGCCAGGCGGGTGGTTTGAGGAGAAACCTTGAAAAGAAACAGATGAACTGTTGAAGTCCTGCCATTTTGAGGCCGCAGCTTGAGGCCTTGGCAGACCCCGCCACGGTGGCCCCGGCCCACAAAAGATTCCCTCCTCAGGCTCCCCAGCCGGAGAATTTATTTTGCCGCCACCTTGGCTCTCCTTCACCTTGGCTAAAGGGGAAATTATCCTTGCCGAGTGGCCCTTGGAGACGCTGAGCCAGCCAAGAAGAAACCCTCCGTGCCAATTTGGGCTTAAATCTGGGCGAGGAACAGCGTGCCCTCTTTGCCTCGGGCAGTGAAAGGCTCCTCGGGGGAGTCTTGGGGTGGCAGAGAGGAAATGCATTTTCCTGATCTCGTCCTCTCTGCCCCCCCCCCCAGCTGCCTTTCACCGGAGAGAAAGGGCCGCGCAGGGGCCGGCTGTCTCAGTGGGACCATCCAAGGGTTTTGTTTCCACGAGATGTTTCCAAACATTGACAGGTCCCCATGAAAAGGGCCTTTCTTGCGCCTGATGGGCTTGTTTTCCTGCTGCGGGGGGGGGGGGAGAGGGGGGGCTGGGAACACTGAGGGGGTTTGTCTCGGCCTCCTCTTCCTTCCCCCTTGATTTACTGAGCAGCGCGGATGGGGCGATGGAGCGGATGCTTGCCAAGGGCCCGTGACGTCTGGCGGGGCAGGAGGGGTGGCGGAGGCTGGCTCTTGCTGCTGCCACCCTTGCCGTCCTGGCCAGGATGTTTGGGAGGGGCTCTTCCACCACAGTGACCGTTGGGGACCCAGAAGACAAGAAGGGGAGGGGTCAGTGATGAGGGTTGCCAGCCTCCAGGGAAGGTCTGGAGACCCCCCCCCTTCCAATGGATCTCCAGACCACAGAGATTATTTCCCCTGGCAAAATGGCTGGTTTTGGGGGGGGGGGGGCATCTGGGGCACCAGAGTTGGACACCCTGGTCTGAACTTCTAGATTTGAGTCCAGGAGCACCTTAGAGACTCACAAGATCTTGGGAAGGTGAGCTTTTGAGAGTCAAGGATCCCTTCCTCAGGTAGCCCTCGTGGCTCTTAAACTGCTGCTGCTGTTTGCAGCTGGACTCAGGTGCAGCTGTTCCACTGCAGAGCAACGCAGTTGCCCTTTGAAGCAGTCGAGGACTTGGAGGCCCCATGTTGGAAGCCCCCCTCAGCCATGGAGTCAGCCCTGGCCACTCTGCAGGGCACATCTGCAAGCTCCTTAGAGGGAGGGGGAGACCGGAGATCCCAAGATAAGACCCTCGGTGATGACCAAAGGAGAAGCCCAAGCCCCCTTTTACAAACCTTAGAGGAGCAGCAGTGGCGTAGGAGGTTAAGAGCAGGTGCTTTCTAATCTGGGGGAACCGGGTTTGATTCCCAGCTCTGCCGCCTGAGCTGTGGAGGCTTATCTGGGGAATTCAGATTAACCTGTGACCTCCAACACATGCCAGCTGGGTGACCTTGGGCTAGTCACAGCTTCTTGGAGCTCTCCCAGCCACACCTACCTCACCTACGGGAGAGAAAGGGGGGATATAAATCCAAACTCCACCTCCTCCTCTTCCTCCTCCTCCTCCTCTCCTCCTCCTCCTCCTTCTCCTTCTCCTTCTTCTTCTTCTTGAGGGACTCCAATTTTTGTAGCGCCCCCCACCCCCACTTGGATTGTAGTCTGGTTTCTGCCCCGGGCCTGGCTTCCTCTGCTTTATTTTGGAAAAACGTTCTTCTCTAACTCTGTGTGTGTGTGTGTGTGTGTGTGTGTGTGTGTGTGTGTGAGAGAGAGAGAGAGAGAGAGAGAGAGAGAGAGAGAGAGAGAGAGAGAGAAGCAAGACAAGAGCGGGGCTGTGGATCTCCTCGGGGGAAAGAAACAATCTGGTTGTAGAACTAACCAGAAATCTAAAAACAGTATCAAAGAACAGCATGAGTATTACTAGGACACATTAAAATTCCACAGCAAGATCCTACTCAGAGCAAGCAACACACAATAGTGTAGACCACAGTCCATAATAATTTATCCAAGTGACTTTGTGAATGTATGGTCAAAGGCTTTCACAGCTGCAATCATTAGGGTGTTGTGGGTTTTCTAGGTTGTATGGCCGTGTTCCAGCAGCGTTTTTCCCCTGACATTTCGCCTGCATCTTATGCCAGCCACAGATGCAGGCGAAATGTCAGGAAAAAATGCTACTGGAACACAGCCATACAACCCAGATAATCCATAGCACCCTAGACTTTGTAAAACATTTTGTACAGTGCAACCCTATTGCCTTCATAGAAACAAGGCTGTAGTTCATTGTCCAAATTATCTCTTGTTGTTTCCAAATGTTCTGCAGGGCATTTTTTAATAAAGAGAAACTGGTCAACTGAGGGTCATCACGGAAGGACTGGGGGTGTGGTTTATGGTCCAGCTACCTACAAATTATCTTCTTTGAATCTTCATAATCCGACTTTTTTTTAAAACCCAATAGTTATATCCCATCTTTCTCCCCAAAGTGGGCCAACTTTTTTGTTAGGTTATTCAGAATCTGCAATCCTCTTAGAGTCTTTAAGGTGGAATGTCGGGCACTGAACTCTCCCTAGAACAGTGACGGCGAACCTTTTCGAGACCGAGGGCCCAAATTGCAACCCCAAACCCACTTATTTATTGCAAAGTGCCAACATGGCAATTTAACCCGAATGCTGAGGTTTTAGTTTAGAAGGTGTGCGTTGCTCGGGAGTAAGTTTGGTGGTAGTCGGTGGCTTTGCTTTGAAGCAACCTTTGCAACTCTTCCAATGGGTGAATCACGACCCTAGGAGGGTTTGCTCAGAAGCAAGCCCCATTGCCAGCAACCGAGCTTACTCCCAGGTAAAGGATTGCGCTTTAGTTCTTTGCATGAAAATCAGTGGGGTTTAACAGCGCTGAACAGGGTTACCTACACTGCTTCCCCAAACTAGGTCTTAGGTTTAGTGCTAATAATTGAGCCCAGGCCAGCCTAGATGTGTGTGTGTGGGGGGGACTCTGCGCGTGCCCACAGAGAAGGCTCTGAGTGCCACCTCTGGCAACCATGCCATAGGTTCGCCACCACTGCCCTAGAAGCTGAAAGGACCAAGCTGAGGCTGTTGTCTTTTGGTCCCGTCATGAGAAGACGGGAGTCACCGAGAAAGACAACCCTGCTAGGAAAGGTTGAAAAAGGATGAGATCGGTGGTCGCTCTGAAGGAAGCCGTCGCCCTCAGCCTGCAAGGCCTCAGCAAGGCTGTTGACCAGGGCACACTTGGGGGGAAGTAGTGTAGCGCCAAGGGGGCGGGAGGCGCGCGATGCACTGGGCGTGCCCCCCTGTGGGGACATGGCAAGGACGTTCTGGGGGCGTAGCTTGGGTGTTCTGGGGGTGTTCCAGGACAGGGGGTGGGGCGTGGCGGGCGTGAGCATGGCAGGGGGTGGGGCACACGTCCCCCTTGCTCTGCCCCATTGGGGGGACTCTGGTTCGTAGGGTTGTCATGAGTTGGAAGTGACTTGGTCCAACCTGAGAGACAGACAGACAGACAGACAGACAGACAGACAGACAGACACACACACACACACACACACACACACACACACACACAGAGGAACATTGAAGAAAGACATGAAATCAAAAGGGCCACTCGGTCACATTTGGCATCTGCTCCATGGAAGTTGGGAATCCACAGGACAGGCGTTTGTGGGGCCAGCGGGGGGGGGGGGGTGTTATGCTAAACAGGGAGCAGAACGCTCCCACCCTCCTTCGTGCAACTGAACTGGGCAGCAGCCGAGGGGGTTTGGGCAGTGGCGGGAATAAAAAAATTTAGTAACAGGTTTATTTATTTTTATTTTATTTTATTAAACTTATAGGCCGCCTTATCCCCGAAGGGTGGTGGGATTCAAACAGTGGCGTAGCGCCAATGGGGCTGGGTGGGGCATTCCGGGGGCGTGGCCGGGCATTCCGGGGGCGGGGCATGAATAATTTCTCTGTTACTGTAAAAAACTCTTACTGTAAAAAAAAGTTCCTAATTTCCTGCTGGTCTCTTTCTGTCCATAATTTAAACGCATTCTAGCAAGTCCTATTGTCTACTGCCAACAGAAACAACGACTTCTCCTCTAACTGACTGCCTGTCAAATACTTTCAAATACTTGATTTCGTTTCTAGAAATCAAAAGAAGGAGACTTTCCTTAAACAAGGAACTTGACCATATTTCTAAAACGTGTTTTTAAAACAGCCCAACAGGGAGAATTATCCCGTTTTCTTCCTTCGCTAACCAGCCACACAGGAAACAACAGAACTTCATAATTTTTGGACCTAATGGAATTTCTAACGGAAAAGCGGACCCAATTAGTAACCCCCTCTCGGCACACACAAATAATTAGTAGCCCCTTCTCGGGAACTGGCGAGAACCTGCTGGATCCCACCTCTGGGTTTGGGGCGCATCAGTGCTCTGTCGCAGGCTGGACGGGCTCTTCTTGGAAGATGCATGTTTTATAATGTGCGCCTTCCTCATGCTCAGACCTCTGGCGCCATCTGCTGGGCTGTAGGAGGGAAACAGTCTGCTGCCTGAAAGGCTCTGGCAGGAAGGTAAAAAATTCCCACGCTGCATTGTCTTCATTTCATTGCAGTAGTTTACAAACCTCTATAACTGATACAGCTTACATATCTAAGCAGGCGGCCTTTGTAATTATTTGCCACTTTCCTCACCATTTTTCCAATCTGGTCAAAAAAGCCCTTCTATTTGTTAAAGATCCTCCAAACTGCCTTGTTCTCTCGGTATCAGCCCTCAAGGATTCTTTATATCAGTTATTCAGTTTGCACAGCCCCTGCCTCTTCATTCATTCATTCATTCATTCATTCATTCATTCATTCATTCATTCATTCATTCATTCATTCATTCATTCATTCATTCATTCATTCATTCATTCATTCATTCATTCAGGGCTCAGGGCGGTGAACAACAAGCATAAATAGAGCACAATAAAATCAAGACTAAAATGAGTTAAATATTAATTAATTTGGCTCTATATAAAATGAACCCCACCCCATTAAAACACAGCACACTAAATCAGCATAACAGATGGCGCCTACAATCAAATCACCGCCCAGAGCCCCTAGGGGATGGGGCGGTCTAAAAATCTGAAAAATAAAATAAAATAAACAAACAAACAAACAAATAAATAAATAAATAAATAAATAAATATTATTCAGTTTGCACAGCCCGTGCCTCTTCATTTATTAAAACCTAACCATGTATCTAATTTTGTAATTTTAAATTTACCAACGCATTTAACTCATGTGCCTGCCAACATAGGGGACACTCCTGCCATTGGTTGAAGCTGGTTCCAGTTCAAGCTTAACGCTCACAGTCTCAAAAGTGTACCCACTGAAGGCCACGTATCAAAGGCCCTGCTAACACAGTAATCAAACCTATTGCTTGGACAGAGTTTAATATGTAATTAAAATCACTTCTGATTATTTGGCGGCAGGGCCAGCTCTGTCTTCTAACCCGAGACTTCGTATGTTCTTTAACTCTAAGCAAGATGTATTTTAAAACTGCCAGCACAAAATATAGTCACATATTTACGCTACAGTATAGTTTGCTGTGATGTGAATTGGAACGAAGGCATACGCCTAAGGCAGGAGTCTCAAACATATGGCCTGGGGACTAGATCCGGCCCTTTGAGAGGTCTTATCAGGGCTATTGAGTATGTTTTGACTTCTGAGCCAGCATAGGAACAATGACACTGCAAAATGGTGTGTGTGTGTGTGTGTGTGTGTGTGTGTGTGTGTGTGTGTGTGTGTGTGTGTGTGTGTGTGTGTGTGTGTGTGTGTGTGTGTCTGGAGTTAGAAGGTGGGGGAAGAGAGGAATGGAGGTCTACCAAGTTGGTCAGCAACATCCCATGTTTGCTTTGGGCTTTTGCACTTTGCATCCACTGAGATCTTTCTTCTAAAAACCATTCCTAGAAAAAAGGCAGCAAACAAAGTCAGAGAGTCTTTTTGTTTGTTCTGTTTTGCCTCGTCTGCACTCCTAGTGGCTGCAGTGGAGAACTGCACTAAAAGTAAAATAAACGGAAGTGCGTGTGTTGAATGCTCGGTAGTTCCAGCTTCCCTGGGCCGCAAGGTGACTGCGCCCTGGGAATTTTGTACCCCCCTCCCTCAGAAGTGTCCTGCAGCCCTGAGCAAAAATAAGGGGCATGTTAAAGATTTAATTATTCAGATTAGTCTTTGAGATTCAAAGAGAGCAATGTGTCATGATTTTAAAAAGGTTTGTCTGAGATTCTTTTTCTTTATCCACTCCATCAAAGGGTGAAACCACGGACTTCCACAGAAGGTCTGGCCAGGGTTAGTCCTAGTCCAGCCCCCTTCCCTTGGTCTCTTGATGACATCTGGCAGGTGCAGCTATGTGACAGAACACCACACCTGTAAATCTGGGACCAGAGATCTGTCCTGTGTTGTCCTGCCTCATCCCATTTCATTGGCTATCCTGTGCCAGGGATAGGGAACACCTGTGGACAGGTGGCAACCATACATACCTAGTTTAGCCCCCACAAGGCAATTTTTGCCCAGAGAGGAAGGGAAATAACATTGGTAAAGCATCCAAGACTAGTTCTGCTCTGCCTGCCTGCACAATACATCCCTGCACTTTCTGGTGGACTATTGTTGTAATCCCAAACTTCTTATTTTGTGTATTGTCGAAGGCTTTCACGGCCAGAATCACTGGGGTGCTGTGTGGTTTCCGGGCTGTCTGGCCGTGTTCTAGCAGCATTCTCTCCTGACGTTTTGCCTGCATCTGTGGCTGGCATCTTCAGAGGATCTGATAGTAGGAATGGAAAGCAAGTGGAGTATATATACTGTGAGGTCAAAAGGTGAAGCCCTCTGAATATGCAACTTATCCCTGAAATCAGGCTCCATCCCTGAAGACTGGAAGATGGCCAATGTCACACCAATCTTTAAGAAAGGGTCTAGGGGGGACCCGGGAAATTACAGGCCAGTCAGTTTGACATCTGTTCCTGGTAAATTAGTAGAATCTATCATTAAAGATAAAATTATTAAACATGTAGAAAAGCAAGACCTGCTGAGGAAGAGTGTAGAATGGCTTTTGTAGAACAAGTCCTGTCTTACAAACTTCTTACTAGAGTTCTTTGAGGGTGTAAACAGACATGTGGATAAGGGGAACCAGTGGACATTGTCTGCTTAGATTTCAAAAGGCTTTTGACAAAGTTCCTCACCAGAGACTGTTGAGAAAACTCAGCAATGAAGGAATAAGAGGGGAAGTCCTCCTATGGATTAAAAACTGGTTGAGGAACAGGAAACAAAGAGTGGGTGAATAAATGGGAAGATCTCACTAAGGAGAGAGGTAGGGAGTGGTGGTCCCCAAGGATCCGTTTTAGGACCAGTGCTCTTTAACTTATTCATAAATGACCTGGAAGTAGGGGTGGGTAGTGTGGTGGCCCAAATGTTTGCAGATACAGTACCAAATTATGGCAGGGTGGTAAGAACCACAAAGGGATTGGCGAAGAGCTCCAGCTGACCTTTGATAAATTAGGGTGAGTGGGGCTAAGAAATGGCTTAAATGCAGTTCAATGTAGCTAAAATGCAGAGTGATGCGTGGGGGCAAAAAATCCAAACTTCACATACCTGCCTTCGCTACAGGGGTCAGTGCTATCAGTCTGAGACCAGGAAAGGGATTTGAATGTCTTGGTTGATGATTCCATGGGAATGTCAGCTCCAATACGTATGGCAGCTGATGAAAAAAGGCAAACTCTATGCTGGGGATAATTAGGAAAGAGGCCATTGAGAATAAAACTGCAAAGATTGTCATGCCCTTTATATAAAGCCATTGCGGATGCGACCGCGACTTGGAGTGCAGCAATGTTTAAGTTCACCGAAGTCATACATCTCAAAAAAAAAAAGGATAGCATCGAGAAGAAGATAGAAAAAAGTGCAGAAGACGCTTGAGGATGATTTGAGGATTGGAGCACCTTCCTTTATGAGGAGAAGGCTGCAGCGCTTGGGACTCTTTGGTTTTGGAGAGGAGACGTCCTGAGGGATGGATATGATTGGAGATCTATAAAAATTATGGCATGGGGTAGAAAATATTGACAGAGAGAAATTTTCTCTCTTTCTCTAACAATACTAGAACCAGGGGCATTGTTGAAAATGCTGGGGAAGAATTAGGATTCAATAAAGGCTGAAAACACTTCTTCACTTGCTAAACGGTAGATTGGTGTTTGGAATATGCTGCCGCAGGAGGTGGTGATATTACTAACCTGGATAGCTTTAAAAGGGCTTGGACAGATTTATGGAGGAGAAGTCAATCTTATGGCTACCAATCTTGATCCTCCTTGATCCTCAGATTGCTAATGCCTTAGCAGACCAGGTGCTCAGGAGCAGCAGCAGCAGAAGGCCATTGCTTTCACATCCTGCATGTGAGCTCCCAAAGGCACCTGGTGGGCCACTGCGAGTAGCAGAATGCTGGACTAGATGGACTCTGGTCTGATCCAGCAGGCTAGTTCTTATGTTCTTATGTTCTTATGAATAGAGTAGCCTGGTATGTGAGTCACAAAGAAGTCTGTAGCCTGGGAGTAACAATGAAGATAGCAAGGTCAATAGGTGAATGCATCTGAATAGAAGTATCCTGGCCTTTGTTTCCTTGGTTGCTATTGTCTATAGTTGTCCTGTGTTTGTGTGGAGCTGATTAGTCACTGTCGTGATTCTAGAGTTTTTCAACACTGGCCGCCAAATTCTGTTCATTTTCATGGTTTCTTCCTTCCTGTTGAAGTTGTCCATTCTTATTTTGTATCAACCCAGATGACCCTTTCCTCTTTCCTCTTGTTCTGCCTTTCTGCAGATGACTTCGTCCACAAAAATTTATTACAGCCAGACGACGCAGACCGACAGCCGCCCCCTGATTGGTGCTGCCCTGCGCAAGAGGCGGGTGATGACGAAGGATGGGCGGAGCAATGTGAAGATGGAGCACATCGCTGACAAACGGTTCCTCTACCTGAAGGACCTGTGGACCACCTTCATCGACATGCAGTGGCGCTACAAGCTGATCCTCTTCTCAGCTTCCTTCGCGGGGACCTGGTTCATCTTCGGCGTCATCTGGTATCTTGTGGCGGCGCTGCACGGAGACTTGCTGGAGTTTGACCCTCCCGCCAACCACACCCCGTGCGTCATGCAAGTCCACACGCTCACCGGGGCCTTCCTCTTCTCCCTAGAGTCCCAGACCACCATTGGCTACGGCTTCCGCTACATCAGCGAGGAGTGCCCCCTGGCCATCGTCCTGCTCATTAGCCAGCTGGTCCTCACCACCATCATGGAGATCTTCATCACAGGCACTTTCTTGGCCAAGATTGCCCGGCCGAAGAAGAGGGCGGAAACCATCAAGTTTAGCCAGAACGCCGTGGTGGCGCAGCACAACGGCAAGACGTGCTTAATGATCCGGGTGGCCAACATGCGCAAAAGTCTGCTCATCGGTTGCCAGGTGACGGGCAAGCTCCTCCAGACCCACCTCACCAAGGAAGGTGAGAACGTCCAACTCAACCAGGTCAACGTGGACTTCCAGGTGGACACCTCTTCCGACAGCCCCTTCCTCATCCTGCCCCTCACCTTCTACCACATCGTGGATGAAAACAGCCCCTTCCGGGACATGTCCCTGCGCACCGGGGAAGGAGACTTTGAGCTGGTGGTCATTCTCAGTGGGACCGTGGAGTCCACCAGCGCCACCTGCCAGGTGCGGACCTCCTACCTCCCCGAGGAGATCCTCTGGGGCTACGAATTCACCCCCGTCATTTCCCTCTCCGCCAGCGGGAAGTACGTCGCGGATTTCAGTCTGTTTGAGCAGGTGATCAAAGTGGCTCCACCTTGCTGCCTCCATGACACCGTCCGATACGGAGACCCTGAGAAACTGAAGCTGGAGGAATCCTTTCGGGAGAAGGCCGAGAGGGAGAGCGGCCCGTTAAGCGTTCGGATCAGTAACGTTTGACGGCTCCGAGGACTTGCCGGGGCAACGCCTCACGCGGACTCCTTGTAACCTTTCCAGTTGCTTCTGGATTCGTGCCTTCCTTCCTTTAGGCCCCTCCCCGGGGGCTTTTCTTCCAACCCAGAACTCTCTCAGTGGGAACGGAGGGATCTTTTCTTCCCTTAGAATAGGGGTGGCCAACCTGTGGAGCTCCAGATGTTCATGGGCTACAATTCCCATCAGCCCCTGCCAGCATGATTGCAAATGCCTTAGCAGACCAGGTGCTCAGGAGCAGCAGCAGCAGAAGGCCATTGCTTTCACCTCCTGCATGTGAGCTCCCAAAGGCACCTGGTGGGCCACTGCGAGTAGCAGAGTGCTGGACTAGATGGACTCTGGTCTGATCCAGCAGGCTCGTTCTTATGTTCTTAAATGCCTTAGCAGACCAGGTGCTCGGGAGCAGCAGCAGCAGCAGAAGGCCATTGCTTTCACCTCCTGCAGGTGAGCTCCCAAAGGCACCTGGTGGGCCACTGCGAGTAGCAGAGTGCTGGACTAGATGGACTCTGGTCTGATCCAGCAGGCTCTTTCTTATGTTCTTAAATGCCTTAGCAGACCAGGTGCTCGGGAGCAGCAGCAGCAGCAGCAGAAGGCCATTGCTTTCACCTCCTGCAGGTGAGCTCCCAAAGGCACCTGGTGGGCCACTGCGAGTAGCAGAGTGCTGGACTAGATGGACTCTGGTCTGATCCAGCAGGCTCCTTCTTATGTTCTTATGTTCTTATGTTCATGGCCAATTGGCTGATGGGAATTGTAGTCCATGAACATCTGGAGCACCTCAGGTTGGCCACTCCTGCCTTAGAACAGTAATTTCCCTCCTAATGACAGAGTCAGCCGGTCTTCTTCCGCGGCAGCATAAAATTCTTTCACTGTCCATAGGAAGCTTTGTTTCGTCATATTCGTGCTTAAACGTGTCCAGTGGGGGAGCTACAGTCCGTGGGTCACCCTCGCCCGGTCCCCAGGGTGCAGCTGAATACAAACGAGCGGGACCGCGTCTTTCTGGGGTGCAAAGAATTCTTCTGCCGGATGCTATATTCTATAGACGTCTCTCTTTCGCTTGGAAAACTCTTGCTGTAAAGGACAGAGCTCCGTCCCAGTCTGGTCTGTAAAATGCAGGTGGGCACAGAATCCACTGGGATGCAGCTGTGCCCCCCCCCCCCAAGCCCCAGGGACCGGGAGCCTCCAAAAGAGCATCACGGGGGCATTTGGCACACTTCACGTTCTACAGCTCTTCCCTCCACAAGAGGCGCTTATATCAGGGGAAGACATTTCTCCGTGTCTTCCATCAATAGCCACTTCTTTCTTTGCACAACTTGGTTCTTAATTAACCCAGGAGTGGGCTGTGCAGATAGACACCGCTGAACCTTGAGGTTTGACCCATCCACTTAGGGCAGACCTGGGCATTATACGGCCCCCGGGCCACGTCCGGCCCGCCGGATGACCCTGACTGACCCCCTGCCGTGCTGGGGAGCGAGGCATCTTTGAAAGCCCCGCAGAAGCCGGTTGCCTTGGCTGCCGGCTTCTGCAGGGCTTTCAAAAGTGCCTCGCCCTCCTGCCTTTGGCCCAGCCCTCCACAATATTTTCTGTTTCTTATGCAGCCCCATGGAAAAAATAATTGCCCACCCCTGACTTAGCGGGTTCTCTGTAAAACACATCCCTCCTTCTGAGCTTCTCGGTTCACTGTGGAAAAATCGAGACGGGGTGTTTTTGGAAGGAGTTTTGCCGGAATTGCGGCGTCACCTGGGGCCTAGGATGCAGTCTGCTTCTCAAGTTCTGGGTAGCGAGACCACCCGCCCACTCCTGGCTCACGGGCGAAGACTCAGGCTGTCTGCGACAGACACACTCCTCAGCTCCGCCAGTGTTTTGGAAACAAAAGGGCTTCTTCCCTTTCAGAAATGAGAGGAGTATTTCCCACAAGCGTTTCCCAGAGAGAGAGAGCAGCTTTGCCAGCCAAACCCTGCAATGGATCCAGGTGGTGCTTCCCACGGGCCTGGCTGTCTCAGGTGACGGCGGGCAACCCTCCGGCCGCAGCATCACCAGAGAACTGCTGTACCTGTTGCCAGTACTGTAAAACACCAACATCGAAAATGCTGAATTTAAAAGTGGGGCAAATGGGAATGTGGCCCCCTCGAAGGGATGTATTTTTAAAGCTAGTGACACCAAAATTTCAGGGTATCATCTGTTAACTATTCTTATGATGCCAACCAAGTTTGGTGAAGTTATGTTCAGGGGGACCAAAGTTATGGTCCCTCAAATGGGTAGCCCCCATCTCCTGTTAGCTCCCATTGAAAACAATGGAGATGGGGCACCCCCTTTGGGGGTCCATAACTTTGGCCCCCCTGAACCAAACATCACCAAATTTGGGTGGTGTCATCAGGACAGTCTCTGGATGGTACCCTGAAATTTTGGTGCTGCTAGCCTTAAAAATGCCCCCCCTGCAGGCCGAAAAGTGAAAAAAACACTTTAAAAATTTAAAAACACACAAACGACCCTGAAATGTTGGCGCCCCCCCCCCCACGTGACCAAATGGGGGGCACCCGGGGACATAGGGTACCCCCTGTCCCTAGGCAGGAATGCCACTGCCCCTTCCCCTTTCGTGTGGGGGGGTCGGCCCCCACGCTTCCTCCTGGCTCTTCACTCCCATCTCTTGGAGCACGGTGAAGATTTCAGGTGTGGCAGAAAGTGGGACGGCAGCATCGTCTGTGGCTGACAGGAAGTGAGAAAAGTCAGCGTGGGCCACTGTGAAGGCGGAGAGGCAGGGGGCCACGAAGAACGGACATCTTTGCATCTTGGTAAAACGTGTGCACTCTGGGTTTGATTTGGAAAAAAGTGCAGCCCAAATCTCTGAGAATAATGCATTGTCGAAGGCTTTCACAGCTGGAATCGCTGGGGTGTTGTGGGTTTTCTGGGTTGTATGGCCGTGTTCCATTAGCATTCTCTCCTGACATTTCGCCTGCATCTGCACGCAGGGGCTTAATGAGGCAAACTGGAGCCCTGGGCAAAACCTGAGTTGGATGCCACCCCCCCCCATGGGCGGCCACCCCACCACGACCAAAAATTTTTTTTTGCACCAGGTCATTGGTGCCTGCAGGGGGTGCATTTTTAGACATATTGCCACCAAAATTTCAGCGTATCATCAGGAGACTGTCCTTATGATACCCCCCAAGTTTGGTACAGTTTGGTTCAGGGGGGACAAAGTTATGGACCCTCAAAGGGGTAGCCCCCATCTCCTATTAGCTCCCATTGGAAACAATGAGGGATGGGGGCACCCCCTTTGGGAGTCCATAACTTTGGACTCCCTGAACCAAACTGCACCAAACTTGGGGGGTAGCATAAGGACAGTCTCCTGATGATACGCTGAAATTTTAGTGCCGCTAGCCTAAAAACTGCGCCCCCTGCAGGCCAAAAACAGAAAACCACTAAAAATATCCAAAAACGAACCCTGCATTTTTGGTGCCCCCCGCAAGGTGATGCCCTGCGCAGCTGCCCACCTTGCCCAATGGGCGTTACGCCCCTGTCTGCATGTCAGGAGAAAATGCTACTGGAACATGGCCATACAACCCGGAAAACCCACAACGCCCTATCTGAGATAACACAGGAGAAACTGCCATCCAAAGTATGACAAGGAGAGAGAACTTAGAGACGGGGTCAGTCACAAGACACCAGCCACTGAATACTCTGGGCCCCCCAGCCGTGGGTCTCAGAGCTGCCAGGGGCCGGGTGAGCATCCCGTGCTTTCTGAGTCCCTCGATGCGCATGTGGGACACGCAGAGCTGTGTGGCTGGCCGTGCGTCATGACGAGAAACTGTCACTTTGAGTTGTCGGAGCCTCCCTGCTCCAGGGAAGGGGTGTGATTTTGGGGGGGAAAAGGAGGCCACATTTATCTCTTGGGAGTCCTTCCTTCCATCCAGACCAGTGCCATTGGGAGGTGGCGTGGCAGATGTGTGTGTGTGTGTGTGTGTGTGTCCGCAGTTGTGCCAAGATGGCCTTAGACAACTGTACTGCTCATGGCTGAATAGGCAGCACAGGGTGGGCGAGGGGGGGTCACCGAGGTGTTGGCGGGTGGGGGAGGCCCATTGGCTCTATTGAGGAGTCAAGTTTTTGTAGACCCAAGACGGTTCCTTGCAGGAACAGAGTCTGGAACGATGTCACGTCGAACAGGGAAGAGGGAGAGAGTTTGCTTCCTCTCCATAGGAAAAAATGTCTATTAAAATATATAAATCTATTTATATAAATGATAAATATAAATATAAATATATATATATCTTTATTTGTAAAGCAGAACTAAGGACCAAGGGAATTACTTTGCACTTTCCTCTTTGTCAGCAAAAAATGGGGTCGTGTCTTGAAAACCCTTCGGGGGTTGGACTGTATATAAGACTGATAAATAAATAAATAAAAAACACCCGTTGGAGCCAAAGGGCAGGTTGATCAGCAGCCATTGGGAGGGAGCTAAGAGGGTCAGCCCGGCTCACGGCCGAGGTGTCCAGCGGAGGACCACGACGTTAGAGCAAGACCAATATAGCTGTGTACCTATTGCTCGTAGCACACCTGCGCGGGTTTCTTGTGAATTGCCATGACAGTCTGCCACAATATAAAAGGCCCGTCTGCCAGAATTTTAGGGAACTATCTTGTAGTGCTGGGCTTGGCAGACCCGAGTTCAAATTCTGCATTAACACACAAGCCTTGGTTAAAGGTCAGGTTTTCTCACAGGGGATGTTAGCCGCAAAGGATGGCAGAGATGGGTGGACCTGCAATAGAAAATAAAAGTCGGCCCCGCAATACCTAGAGGTGGCTGTTTGCATTGTCCAGAGAATTCCTGCTTTCAAGAAAATTGGTTTGTTTTGACAGTGCCTTTAGCATAAGCGCCCCAGGTCACTCCCAAAAGGGGATGGTAGCCCTGACCAGTTGGCTACCCAGTTAACCAAGGTGCTCCCCCCATTGATGGCTCCCAGCCCGACTGTGGTGCTCGAGGGCCCTGGTTTTACATCAAGCCCCTGCAGACGAGCCACCTGGGCCACGAAGGGTTTGATGGTGAAATCCAGCTGCACAGTCTTTGAACAATAAATGTGTATTTTTGTGCCTGTAATGACGTACTGTACTTCAGAGAAATGAAGATTTGTATCCACTGGAAATGTCTTTGCACTAAAGTCCCGTGTTGTTTGGAAAGGGGGGCAGGGAGCCTGTCTATTTCCTTCTGCTTAGAACAAGGTCACTAAATAAAATCAATTTCAGATTTTAAAACGCCTTTAAAGCGTTTGCTTTCCTTGATGCGAGGGTAACACAAAGGAGCCGTGTTAGTAGCTTCATTACAGCAGCCGAGTTCTCTTGCAGGGATGTGAGACGGATCCTCAATATCCACAGGTGGGGGCTAGTGGTGGGATCCAAAAATTTTAGTAGCAAGTGCCCATGGTGGTGGGATTCAAACTGTGGCGTAGCGCCAATGGGGCTGGGCGGGACACGACGGGGGCGTGGCCGGGCAATCCTGGGCGGGGCTGTGGCAAGGACGCAGCCGCTGTGCCAGTCCTTGGGCGGGAAATGAATGCACGCAGGCGCAGGCTGCCATGCATGCCGGTGCACCTCCTGCTAGACTGCTTCAAGTTCTGCGCGCTACTGCTGAGAGGAGGGGCGCAACTAAGGCAAAAATCACTTGGCAAAATCACCAATTAGTAACCCCCTCTCGGCACACACAAATAATTAGTCACCTACTCTCAGGAGCCTGTGAGAACCTGCTGTATCCCACCTCTGGATGGGGGTGGTTGGCGGCAGTGGCGTAGCGACAACGGGGACATCCGGGGACAAACGCCCCCTGCGCGGTCCCGATTGAGTCACGTGGTGGGGCAGAAAATCGCCTGCCACGCTTCTGGCCTGGCTGGGCCCGGACGCAACGTGCGCATGCCATCGGGTGGGAGTGGGAAGTGTGGGGCGAGGGGGGTGGCGTGGGGGGTGCGCACACACAAGGCTCTCCCTTCGTTCTCAGATCCTGCTTGAGTGCTGAGGCTCTGGGGGAGGGAAGCACAACACCAACTGCCCTTTGGGGCCCTTTCAGATTCTAGGACAGTTGGGCCAAGACTACAGCGCCACCCCTGCCTCCCCCCCGCTCAGACTTGGGAACGGTCCTTACTTTGAATAGAGTAAGTGTGCCCCCCAACAGCATTCACCAAATACAGACCGAAAAATCACGTGACACGCGTGTGCCGCACAGTGGCTTATTTATATTACAATATCTTTTCAGTGTCTAAACATACATAAAATGCAACTGCAAATCCCATTGGAGATATTTGTAATGAGAGTATAGATTTAGTCATAGCAATTGCATTTTATGTATGTTTATTCACTGAAAAGATATTGCAATATACATAAGCCACTGTGCGGCACACGCGTGTCACGTGATTTTTCGGTCTGTATTTGGCGAACGGTCCTTACGTCCCAGGGAGGGCCCCAGTTTCCGCACTGCTTGGAGAAATGAGGACACCGGAAGAGCCCCGCTGGGTCCGACCAGTCAGGGTCCATCTCGTCCAGCTCCGTGGGCCACCCAGTGGCCCCCCAACTCTTCCCAGGGCACAGAAGCCGAGGCCTTGCGCCACAGGTGTCAAACTCGCGGCCCTCCAGATGTTCATGAACTACATTTCCCATCAGCCCTTGCCAGTATAGCCAATGCTCATGTTGGGAGGGACTGATGGGAATTGGAGTTCATGAACATCTGGAGGGCTGCGAGTTTGACACCCCTGCCTTGAGGTTGCCTCTTGGCACAGGGAGTCAGAGGCTGACTGCTTCTGAGCAGGGGGGTCCTCTTGAATTACCATGGCTAGTGGGCATTGACGGACGTCTTCTCCACAAATCTATCTGATTCCCCTTTAAAGACTTCTATCATGGTCCTACCAATGGGGAGACACCAGCCTGTGGAGTTCAGCGGAGCTTCTGTCCAAGGTGCCCTCAATAGAAGAAGAAGAAGAGTTTGGATTTATATCCCCCCTTTCTCCCCTGTAAGGAGACTCAAAGGGGCTCACAATCTCCTTTCCCTTCCCCCTTCACAACAAACACCCTGTGAGGTGGGTGGGGCTGACAGGGCTCCGAAGAACTGTGACTAGCCTAAGGTCACCCAGCTGGCGTGTGTTGGAGTGCACAAGCTAATCTGGTTTCCCAGGTAAGCCTCCACAGCTCAAGTGGCAGAGCAGGGAATCAAACCCGGTTCTCCAGATTAGAGTGCACCTGCTCTTGATCGCTACAATAGCCAGCCTGGGCAGCTCCTTCCCCGAGCCCATGGAACTGATTCAAATGTGTCTGCCATGCCCCCCCGGCCTTTACTCACCCTCATTCTTGGGCCTAGATAATTGGGGGGCAGGGAGGAGAGAGGGTCTTGGATGTGGGAAGGGGGGCATCTCTATTCCAAGCCATGAATTCATGGTGAGAGTGAAGGCGGCCACCCAACTTTGCCAGAGGTGTTGATTTCTGACTGTGGTGAACCAACCTACATTAATACCAGGCAGTGAGATCTCGGGAGACCGTTGGGACCGGCCGCCATTCTGGCCTCCAGCGGGGCTGCCTGCTTCAAAGTCCAAGAGGCACAAACCCACCCAGCTTTCTCTGGCTGCTGCATTTTATTTTATTTTGTAAAACTTGCTTTCCTCCTCTTCCCAGCCGGACGGCTGGGCTCAGAGAAGCAGACGCACAGGGTGAACATACAAAGACAAAATAATGATAATGAGTGCAGCAGTGAATAAACTATCTCAAACTCCAATTACATCTGTTGCACCCTGGCTGTTTTTTACAAACAAAGATTTATACATATATTCTTCTATTTGTGTTATTTCTTATATATACGTGTACATACACCATTCTATTTACATTATATTTGCTTCAACCCCTATACATAACACTCGTTCTCAACTTTTTTTGTTGTCCATGGGGGGGTTACAAATGAACTCAAGTTATCTTAAATGCAGAATTCAGTATAAATACACAGATTTTTTACATCCCACAAATAAATGCCCAATTTCATCAAGGTCTGTATCAATACACAGTTCATCAAATTGCATCCATATTTCATAAACGTCCGTACAGGTAAGTGTTCTTCAATCCACAACAACATAAACTTCATAAACTTCCATGTAGGTAAGTATTAAATGTTCAGTCCATACTAGCATAAGAACATAAGAACATAAGAACAAGCCAGCTGGAGCAGACCAGAGTCCATCTAGTCCAGCTCTCTGCTACTCGCAGTGGCCCACCAGGTGCCTTTGGGAGCTCACATGTAGGAGGTGAAAGCAATGGCCTTCTGCTGCTGCTGCTTCCGAGCACCTGGACTGTTAAGGCATTTGCAATCTCAGATCAAAGAGGATCAAGATTGGTAGCCATAAATTGACTTCTCCTCCATAAATCTGTCCAAGCCCCTTTTAAAGCTATCCAGGTTAGTGGGCATCACCACCTCCTGTGGCAGCATAAATTTGATAAACTTGATAAACTCCCATTAAATCCAAAACAACTTTTAAATTCCAACTTAAGGCAAACTGAGACTTCCGTGTAGGTAAGTATTAAATGTTCAGCCACTGGTTGTGAACGAGTGAGAACGAGTGTTATGTATAGGGGTTGAAGCAAATATAATGTAAATAGAATGGTGTATGTACACATATATAAGAAATAACACAAATAGAAGAATATATGTATAATATCTTTATTTGTAAAAAACAGCCAGGGTGCAACAGATGTAATTGGAGTTTGAGATAACATACAAAGACAACATCTCCATGTTGGCCCATGTCAGGTTCTTGTACGACAGTCAAGGATCGAGAGAGTGTAGAAAGGTTCAAGAGCTTTTCTGGACTGTGTCAGTAATCCTTGCTGCAGAAAGCCAGAGCGGAAGGGCCTGCAGCCGCATTTGTCTCAGACTTTTCCCGACGGCCCTGGCCCCCTCCCAACTTCTCAAAGTTTTGCAGAAACAACAGAATAACGAGGTGAGAACCGCTTTTGTTATGGGATTCAAGTATCTCAAGGACGTGCGATACACTGATACACTCGCTCCGGGGCTCGAGTGGGGGCTTGGGGGAAGGACGTCTGATTCACTTGTGTTGCTAAGCCCAGCTATTAGAATGGAAAGGCCCGTTAACACGAACAGGTAACAGCAATTCCAGGTGTGACCGTGGCTCCGGCCAGTCATAACATGAGGCCTCTGGGCTGGGTCCTTGTTCATCTGCCCAGAAGTATCGATGCGCTGGAGTGCACAGCGGTCCACAGTGTGGTGGTCCAAACACATAGAGCAGCCCTCTCTCCCTCAGCGCAAAGGGCCACGGACATGGGAGCCACCTGGCCAGGACCTGTTGATCACCAGAGCAAGCGAGGGGGTCCGCCTGCACCCGACTCTCTGAGCCATGTGGGCCCTGCGAGTCTCTGCCCCCCAGAGATGTAACGAGGGGGAACTGCGCCTGGGGCACGCGTGCGACCCTCCCACGCCCGCCCCGTCACGCCCCGCAACGGAGTGTGCCCTGTGCATCACGCCCCCTCTGCCCTTTTGGCGCTACACCACTGCTGCCACCCCAGCCCACCTCTAAACATCATATCCCTGGCAGGGCTGTGGGCACACCAGGAGCTACTCGGCAGGACTGTTCTCACACTGCTGGCAACTGTTCCACATCGATACGTCTGGGCAGATGAACAAGGACTGTGGTTAAGAGCTCGTGTATCTAATATGGAGGAACCGGGTTTGATTCCCAGCTCTGCCGCTTGAGTTGTGGAGGCTTATCTGGGGAATTCAGATTGGCTTGTGGACTCCCACACACGCCAGCTGGGTGACCTTGGGCTAGTCACAGCTTCTCGGAGCTCTCTCAGCCCCACCCACCTCACAGGGTGTTTGTTGTGAGGGGGGAAGGGCAAGGAGATTGTCAGCCCCTTTGAGTCTCCTGCAGGAGAGAAAGGGGGGATAAAAAATCCAAACTCTTCTTCTTCTAAGTTCTGGGAAAAGTAGATTCCCCACGCAGCTCTGTGGGGTCTGTTGACACACGCAGCCAAACCAGGCGGCCAAGAGACCAAACAGCTGCAAAGAGAGAGACAGAGAGAGTGAGAGAGGGCCCACGTGCTCCCCTTTTGCTGCCACCCATGTAGCTGAGCCGGTCAAAATGAGCCCCGTGACACCCAGCGGCCCCAGCTGCGGGGCCCCCTTCCCAGCGTCTTCCGAACTTCCGGCCTGCAGCTCCTTTTCCAACATCCTTTTTAAAAATGCACACGGATAGTGTGACCTCACAAGCATTTTTGTTCTGATTTTTAATTCAGCCAGTGTTATTTCAGCTTGGCCAAAGTGATGTCCCAGAATTCCTCACGAAGCCGTATTCAGCCCAAGCCCTTGACCTCACCCAGGTGCTGACAAGCAAACTGAGACACAGAATCTGGCCGCAAAAGGAGGAATAGAAAGGTCCTTCTGACTTGCAGAATAGATAGCCCTTTGCTCAGTGGTGGGATCCAAAAATTTTAGTAACAGGTTCCCATGGGGGTGGGATTCAAACTGGCGTAGCGCCAATGGGGCTGGACGGGGCACGACGGGGGCGTGGCCGGGCATTCCTGGGCGTGGCTGTGGCAAGGATGCAGCCGCTGCGCCGGTCCTTGGGCGGGAAACAAATGCACGCAGGCGCAGGCTGCCACGCCCGCCGGTGCACCTCCTGCTGGACTGCTTCAAGTTCTGCGCGCTACTGCTGAGAGGAGGGGCGTAACTGAGGCCAAAATCACGTGGCAAAACCACCCATTAGTAACCCCCTCTCGGCACACACACATAATTAGTAACCTACTCTTGGGAACCTGTGAGAACCTGCTGGATCCCACCTCTGCCTTTGCTGGAGGAATGCATCAAGATCCCATAGAGACGTGGTGGCAAACCTGTGGCACTCCAGATGTTCATGGACTACAATTCCCATCAGCCCCTGCCAGCATAGCCAATTGGCTCGCCCCCACTGCCATAGAGTCTGCCCTGGGGGTCCCTGAGAATAGGGGAGAAGGTGCTCGAAGGAGAATGATGTCTTTTGTTCAAAAGATCCGTGCTTTTAGTTTTAAAAATCCTAATGCACCTGTCTTTTACTGCCTTGTATTTCCATTTTTGTATGCTTATATTTTGTAGGAAAATGATGTTATGAAGCCTGTGGTATTACTTGCCTGTCAACCTTTACGAAAATAGTTTGTAGAATGTTTGTTAAACTGAAGTAGAATTTCTGTCTCTCTGAATACTGATAAGCTGTTCTGCAATCAAGTGCATTTAGCCTTCAAGTACGACGACTACAGAAAACATCGGCATTTCTAAAGTACCACTGAATGCCGTAAAGGGCTCCTTTTGTTCTATTAGCGAGGCCATCAAGAACCGGGATGTTTGGGTTCTGACTGAGAAAACAGATGTTGAAGTCTTAAACGTTGCCATCAAGACGCCACGACTCTGCGAGTGGATGTATTAATGTTTGAATGTTTGGATTGTTTTGGAGACATTCCTTCCCGTACTTTTTCCTATAACCCGCCCCCCCCCCCCTGCTTTCCACCAGTTCATCGATCCCCTACCGTTGATACAGGAGATGCTGTCGGCCTCAATAAAATTTTACTGAGTAATTCTCAAGCCTCTGGTCTCCCTTGTCCCTCCCGTGGGGAGTTGGGTTAGCTTGCCTGGTGCCTTCTGCGGCAACAATAGTGCCAAAGGTTGTGTCTGTGCGGGGGATCCTAATTCACGGACCTTCATCACTCTTCCAATTTGACAGTTGTTGGTTGTGGGGACCCTTTTAGACTCCCATAACAACCTATCAGGAGATCATTCATTGCTTCGGCAATGCTAATATCCCACACACATACAAGCCTTTATTGGCATACAAAACAGGACAATATTTTAAGGCAAAATGAAGTTTAAGAAATACAGTTAAAATTACTAATTTCCCGTATAAAATTTGCAACAGTTTCACAAAAGAGCACATCAGAGCTGTTCAGGAGATTGGGTATCTTATAACACTCTTGCCACTGAGAACATTGCAAGAAAATGGAATTCATGTATTTCATGCTTATCTTATTGTATTTAGGGCATACAAACAGAGAATGGTCAAGTGTTTCAACCGTAATCAGATCACAAGAACAAATCCTTTTAGAATGTTCAATATTCTTGAATCTTCCCTCCAGGAATGCTGATGGCAACATATTACATCTTGCAGTAGCCAAGGCTCTCCTCTGGGTGGGATTAATCAGCAGACGAAGATATGCTGCCATAATTCCTCGCTTGCATGGGATTAATAATGTAGTCGGAGAACAGGTTGTCTTGGCTGCAAGAGTCAAATTATGAAAATCAAGATCCAAGAGCCTATTCTTAACTAGTCTGAAGGCTTCCACCTTTGTGAGCATAAGGAGTGATTCCAAGGGGAAGCCAATAGCTTCAACCTTTCTAAAGATCAAAGTATACCAAAGGACATTATATAAACTGTTGGGGGAGGGGACTTCGCACAGGTCCCGTTCCCAAAATGAGTCTACCCCATTTTATTCCCCACAACCCAAGATTTTCAAAAAACCCTAACCCGTGATCCTTTTTAAAAATCCTGGGTTGGAGGCTGTCCCATGTGAACACGACAAGCAGGGGACGCTTTATGTCCCTCCCTTCCGCCCGTTCACTTTAGGTCCTGCGCCGTCCACTACGCCAGGGAGAATCTGTCCACTCGCCATTCTGTGCCTGTTGCCCAGCACGTTGTGGGCAGTTCCTCTGAGCACCCAACAATGTTCAAAGTCGCCCCCAGCATGTTTTCTCCCCGTGGCAGTGGGTACGGCTGCCATATAGAACTACAGCAACAGGTTCATTATTGTCTGGCCGTTGCAGGGAGGTCCAGAGGTGGGATCCAGCCGGTTCTCACAGGTTCCCGAGAATAGGTTACTAATTATTTGTGTGTGCCGAGAGGGGGTTACTAATGGGTGATTTTGCCACGTGATTTTTGCCTTAGTTACACCCCTCCTCTCAGCAATAGCGAGCAGAACTTGAAGCAGTCTAGCAGGAGGTGCACCGGCATGCGTGGCAGCCTGCGCCTGCGTGCATTCGTTTCCCACCCAAGGACTGGCGCAGCGGCTGCGTCCTTGCCACAGTCCCGCCCAGGAATGCCCCACCCAGGAATGCCCGGCCACGCCCCACTGTGCCCCGCCCAGCCCCATTGGCGCTACGCCACAGTTTGAATCCCACCGCCATGGGAACCTGTTACTAAAATTTTTGGATCCCACCACTGGGGAGGTCCCCTTTTCTTTTTCTTTCTTTTGTATGTTGCATATTTGCAGCTATGCAGGTGTAGCTGATCAGACTGTGGGACAATTGGCTTGGCTGCAGCAGGGGTGCATTTCAGTATGCCTGCGCTGCGATGCATGGGCTGCAGGAAATGAACAAAAGAGAGAAGTATCTCTGGGCGAAGGCATGAAAGCACCCCAGGTTGTTTGCATGCCTGAATGGGTGAAGGGCAGACGTGTGAACAGGGGGAAACAGGAAACAGGAAAGCAGGTCGTTTTATGATTACTGCAACCCATTATACATATGCTGTGTGGAACCCACCTGAGTTTCAGGCCCATTATACACGGGGAGCAGCATTCACACCGTCTTTGCTTTGGGCCTGTTTGCTGTATTGCCCCGTGCTTCCCTCCCTGTCTGCAGTGGGGCAGGCATTACTCTTTCCCCTGGGGTTTGGTGTGTTTCTTGTTGTGGGGCTGAATGACATCATGCTCATTAGATTGACAGCTCAGCTCTGCACAGCCCAGCCTCAAGCGTTGGATGTGATTGGGCATTCCCTCCCTCCCCGCCTCCCCCCACCTTGAAAAAAAATCACCTCATCTTAGTGGTACAATAACTATAATAGTTCAAATATGTGATGCAGCTGGGAATATTGCAATTCATATTACAATTTTGCTATTGAGATTTTTGGGGTCAGCACTCTTTTTACCTCTGTGTGTGTGTGTGTGTGTGTGTGCGTGTGTGGCGGGGGGGGGGTGGACTCCAATGCAAGTGCTTATCTACTGTGGTAGGAGCAATACAGAGGTGGGATCCAGCAGGTTCTCACAGGTTCCCGAGAGTAGGTTACTAATTATTGGTGTGTGCTGAGAGGGGGTGACTAATGGGTGATTTTGCCACGTGGTTTTTGCCTTAGTTACATCCCTCCTCTCAGCAGTAGCGTGCAGAACTTGAAGCAGTCTAGCAGGAGGTGCACCGGCGTGCGTGGCAGCCTGCGCCTGCGTGCATTCATTTCCCGCCCAAGGACTGGTGCAGCAGCTGCGTCCTTGCCACAGCCCAGGAATGCCCCACCCCCAGAATGCCCGGCCACGCCCCCTTCGTTCCCCCCCAGCCCCATTGGCGCTACGCCACAGTTTGAATCCCACCACCATGGGAACCTGTTACTAAATTTTTTGGATCCCACCACTGGAGCAATACCCTTGCAATAATGTTAGTGCCTTTTTTTGGAGGGAGGGGGAAACTGGGCCCTGCCACCATCTGACGTTCCCACCGTAGCCCCCCATTCATAGTTCATCCTACAGACATTCCCTCCCAGTCTGTTGATAACTGCAAGGGCGGGTAAAAGTGGGAGGGTGAGGAAAATGGTCGATCCACCATTTGGGGCCAAACACCATTTTTTTTTCAATAAAAGACAGCAATTTTGCAGCGGTTTGCTGTTTATATGGACTATAATAAATAACAAACATTGAAGTAACAACAGCTCTGAAAAGATGCTTTGCCCCCTGCTTCTATCCTGTGGCGAATAGGAAGGGGAGCAGTGATGGAGGGGCACAGACCGCGGTTGACCGCGTGATTGGCCTCTTAGACCCCCCCCCCCCGGTCCTCCCTTTTCCCTACAAGTTGTGATGGCAGCAGTGTGTTCTGTTTCACACAAGCTACGTTGCCTCCTGTCTGTCCAAGCAGACTGCACTAACAACAATCTGTATCCAAATGCTCCCTTTCTGGGTCAGAAAACAGTTGGGGGTGGAGATGGGAGTGGGGGTGGCAGTAAGGAAGAAAAAAGGAGAAAAGGAGTGGGAGGGGGGAAGGAGGGGGCTACGCATAGGAGTGCAAGGGAGTTGTGGGGGGGGGGAAGCTAGGTAGGCTGGCGGGGGGCAGAGAGAGGGAAGGGGGTGAGGCAAAGCTGTGCTCACCAGCAACCATTGCTCCAGCAGTAAAGAAAATTAAACTCACGCTTGAAGTGGTGTTGCTTGGCACAGAGAAACTGGGAAGTGAATGTGGGGCTTGGGGAAATATGTCTGTACAACAAATCTTGCCCCGAAGTGCAGAGGCGTTCCTCCCGTTGGGCAAAGTGGGCAGCTGCCCAGGGCGCCACCTTGTGGGGGGCGACAAAAGTGCAGGTTCGTTTGTGTGGGATTTTGTATTTTAGAGTTTTTTCCGTTTCTGGCCTGCAGGGGGCGCAGATTTTAGGCTAACAACACCAAAATTTCAGGGTTCTTTTGAGAGACTCTCCTGATGATATGACCCGGGTTTGGTGAGGTTTGGTTTAGAGAGTCCAAAGTTATGGATTCCCAAAGGGAGTGCCCCATCCCCCATTGTTTCCAATGGGAGCTAATAGGAGATGGGGGCTACACCTTTGAGGGTCCATAACTTTGGACCCCCTGAACCAAACTTCACCAAACCTGGGTGGTATCATCAGTCGGGTCTCACGAAGATACTCTGAAATTTTGGTGCTGCTATCTTAATAATTGCACCCCTGACAACAGGCACCCCCTACATTTCCCCAGATTCTCTTTTTAAATCCAGATTTGTGAGTTGGGGGATGTTCTATGTGATGGTGACTTTGAAAGGACCTGGTGGAAAAAAATCATTGTTTGATCACGGTGGGGGAGGGTGGCCACCCATGGGGGGGCATCAAACTCAGGTTTTGTCAAGGGCTCCAGTTTGCCTAGGTACGCCTCTGCCGAAGTGCGTTGCCGCAAAGCAGAGACCTGTGCATAAGTGGCCAAACAGTTTGGACTTATACCCCACCTTTCTCTCATGTAAGGAGTCTCAAAGGGGCTTACAAACTCCTTTCCCTTCCTCTCCCCATAACAGGTGGGGCTGAGAGAGTTCTGAGCAGACTGTATGTGGAGGAGCGGGGAAACAAACCTTTTTCACCAGATAAGAGCTCAGGTGGAGGAGCGGGGAATCGAGCCCAGGTCTCCAGATTAGAGTCTACCTGCTGGTCACCACTGCCCCACGCTGGCTCTCCTTAGCCCTCGTTCTCAGCTCCTTTCTCTTCCATCTCCCTAAATCAGAGTACATTCATTGCCCCCCACATCCCACTGATAATTGATGCCACCCGCGGGCTCTGTCTTTTCCTTGTCCACTAGAGGAACGTCCCATTCCCAAGCTTCCTCTAATTTCCTGGCTGGAAAGAGGTGAACTCTCTTGGATGTCAGACCCAGGGGCGGAGCAAGGGAAAACTGTGCCCGGGGTGCACGTTCGCGCCACGCCTCTTCCATACCCCCATCCACCCCCACCACACCCCTGCCTGCCCCTATGCCCCAGAACACCCCCCACAAGTGCGAGCCTTGCCCCCCTCCCATCCCCCTGAGCGTTACACCACTCGTGAGACCCCTGAGTCCTGGGAGCCCCTTTGGATGCCAGACCAAGTGAGAAAACAGCTATCTATCTATCTATCTATCTATCTATCTATCTATCTATCTATCTATCTATCTATCTATCTATCTATCTATCTATCTATCTATCTATCTATCTATCTATCTATCTATCTATCTATCTATCTATCTATCTATCTATCTATCTATCTATCTATCTATCTATCTATCTATCTATCTATCTATCTATCTATCTATCTATCTATCTATCTATTTGTATCCCACCCTCCCCCATATGGCTCAGGGTGACGAACAACAACAACAATCATAAACAGCCCAGAACTACAAAAAATATAAAGACCCAAGACTAAAACCTAAAGTCTAAACAATTTGCAGCAGCATTAGTACAATGAAACCTAGCCTAGTGACTAGCCTAAAAATACAACATCAAGTCACTAAACTAAGCCTGACACATAATCAATCTATACCTAACACTAGCTCTACAAAAAAAAAAAAAAAAAACACCCCCTACAGGCAATACAACAACTGGTTCTGGTTCTGGAACCAGACCACAGCCACAAAGCCCGGAAAACTCACAGAACCAGTTGAATCTGGCCATGAAAGCCTTCGACAATACAACAACTCACTATCTAGATGGTTAAACCTATATATGGATGAGGATAAACGACTGAGATTGTACCATAATTAACTGAGCCTTAAAAGCTATGATCGAAATTTAAGCTGTGGTAAAGTCAAATGATATATAGACGCCATGAAAGCTTCACAATGATTATTATGCTTGATTTCAATTTTATGTTTAAAATAAACTGTTTTGAGAGAGAGAGAGAGAGAGAGAGAGAGAGAGAGAGAGAGAGAGAGAGAACGGTCATATGTCTTCACAATGTAGTAGTATTTCAAAATCCAGGAGAGGGCAGTGATATCACAGCAATGCATAGTTTCCATCCTCTGCTCTCGTTAGATATAGGAAGAATGAATTACTTTTCCTTGTAGCAGAATTTTGGCTGGAAATGTATTCTAGGCTGCTTTTTTCCATTGCAGGCATGGGAATGAAACAAAACGGTTAATTGTAATTAGCAGCGATTTGTCAGGAAAAAATGTTACTACATTAACCTCTCCCCACCACAAAATACACCAAATCTTCAAATCTCCGTTCTACAGGGAGGAGCAGACTCAAATCAGGAATAATGTAATGATTTTAAACAAAATGCTACAATGACCTTGTTTTCTGTACTTCAATAATTTCATCGTAACTGAAAATGAACATTTCCAGTAATTTTACATCCCGGCACTACGGCTGCGTTCAAAATGGCGGCTGGCCAGGTAGCCTTTGTTGATGCGTGCTCGCACTTGCTGGCTTGCTTGACTTGTGTCTGTCGGGGGTTCATCATGGGTAGGTTGTGCACCATGTGAACTCATCTGCTGCTTTTGTGTCTGCATACACAGCAGCAACAGTCACAATACTGGCACACGCTTGAAACAGACTGGATCAGAAGAAACTTTACTGGATCAGGAGAATGACCAAGGATGATGTATTTAAGTATTTGTGTATCTTTCTTCTCAGTGGGAATACCAGAAATGTTGCTTGATCTGTAATGAGTATGTAACATGAAGGTCAGCACTCCTAGGATTACACTAGACCAGGGGTAGGGAACCTGCGGCTCTCCAGATGTTATGGACTACAATTCCCATCAGCCCCTGCCCGCATGGCCAATTGGCCATGCTGACAGAGGCTGATGGGAATTGTAGTTCCTGAACAACTGGAGAGCTGCAGGTTCCCTACCCCTGCACTAGACCCTCTTTCAAGTTCAAACACCTCCCTTAGCCTCGTGTATGTGGGGCATTTGCCTATGGAAACTGCCAGACTCCTCCTACCTAGAAAGAGAAGTCTACTGAGTAGTATTTCCTTCTTAATTCGCTAACTATTTAAATGTAGAACACACCTACAACTCTTGACAATGCAATGCTAGACTGATAAATTTAGGGAAAATACAAAACATATTATTAAATTGCCTGCTTTTATTAAATGTATTAAAATTTATTAAAATGCCTGCTGGACTCCAGAGCTGCTGCTCAGGGCACAGGCCCTGCCTCACCCCTCCTAGATACACCTCTGTCCTCCCTCCCTTTCCTGCCCCCTTCAGGCATAAATTTCCCTTCATTTCAAATTCAGAAGTGGTTCCAACGATGAGCCCTCATGAACCCCTAGTCGGATTCAGTTAATATATTTAATAAGATCTCATGGATTTATTAATTTGTTAAGATATTCCCTGTGTGAAGGTGGGTCACTGAGAAATGAAAAATGTCATGAAGGCGCTGCAGTCTGTTTACTGTAAGATGCTGTGAATGGGAGGCCAGGAGGAAGCCGGTCGCTGACTGGTCGAGAGCCGTGGGATTTAGCCAGTATGGAAACCAATCTGAAACCAGTATGGAAACCAATCTGAAATGTTGTTAATACTTCAAGTAGTCTGTTGGTGGTAAGAACACACCCACCCACCCTCCCCCAAAGTCTTCTGGGAAATTTGGGAAGCGCTGCAAAATACTCCTTTGGTTTTTCTTCTTCTTTTGGAGTGAGTGAAATGGAAGACCAGGCTTTACCCCGTGGTGGCGAACCTTTGGCACTCCAGATGTTATGCACCTCAATACCCATCAGCCCCTGCCAGCATGGTCAATTGGCCATGCGGGTGTAACCTCAGCTTGTGGGTTCTGTGGGGCAGTACTTGGAAGGAGTTGCAAAGAACCAAATTTAAACAAAACAGTTTACTTCTCTTTACAAATAACATTAAACATCAACATTTAACATTTACAATTCAAGGTCCTGTTCAGGTTTGCATTTCAAGTCCTTATATTTACAGTCTACTGATATTGCCAAGTCCAATTCTTCTTTGCTGGTGGTTGGTTTTGAAGAAGACTTCCAGGAGGCTTGGTGAGATGGGATTCAAGATGATAAGAAGGTTTCCCAGAAGAAACTCTCCACACCATTTACATACACAAAAACCCTGAAACAATAAATTCTAACATTTAAAATATAGCAACCAAAAAAAAATAAACTCCCTTCCCACTAGTTCCCCACGGCATTGCAGTTACCTTAAACAAGGTGTTAAGGGCTTAATAAAATCAATCAAGGTCCCAGCCTGGTAGCCTCGCTTCCTCCAACCTCATGAGTTCTGCAGCATTCTGCTTCTTTTCAGACTCCACCCCTTTCTGGGTCATCCCATTCTGACACAGGGGTTACACGGGCAGGGGCTGATGGGAATTGTAGTCCATAACATCTGGAGTGCCAAAGGTTCGCCACCACTGAGAGACTGTGTAAAATGATTTTTTTAAAATGTAAGATGACCTTCAGCATTAAATAATGGTAGTATCTATGTGCACTCTGTGTGTGTGCGTACATATATAGTTCTGTTCCCCATGTAAAACAGTCTTAGGTGTCCTGTACTCCGCCAGAACAGAGTGAGAGACTCAGAAGCAAGGTGTAACAGTTCAAAAAAAAGAGAAGAGGTTTTATTGCATAGAAGAACTGAGACCCTAACTATGTGGTGGCAAACCTATGGTGCTCCAGAGGTTCATGGACTACAATTCCCATCAGCCCCTGCCAGCATGGCCAATGCCATAGGTTCGCCACTCCTCCCAGGGAGATAAAGTCATCGTTGCTTGACTGGAACAACATGAAGCTTGAGACTTTGATTCTTTCTTGACTTCTTCCAAGAAAGTCCACTTTGTCCGTGCTTCCTCTTGGTGCCTTCAGTGTCCTTATTAAATTGTGCGCTCACACTTGTTGCAGTGTCAGAAAGTGGCAGCTGGGGTGTGTGTGTGTGTGTGTTTGTTTCTGTTGTGGTTCCCTCACTGTCCCCATTCTGTTTCTTTTCTGTGCGGGTTTTCCCTAGGTGCTTTTCAGCTTCTCTCTGCCGCCCCTTCCTCTTGCTCCCTCTCTCCTCACGCAGGGAGTGGGCCGGGCCTGCCTTTCTTCTTCATCCCAGAAAGCAACCTGACAACAAAGGATCCTTGCTGTGAGCGCAGGAAGAGCTTTGTAGAGAAATTGAACCTCTAGAAGCGCAAGTGAATCCACTCGGGAGGGAAGCTGCGCTTCTTCCACTGCGAAAAGCAGTTTGCAGCCACGGGGGCTTTGGCGGTCCATGAGAGAATCCACGCTGGGGAGAAGCCCGATGGATGCCACGAGTGCGGGAAGAGCTTCCATTGACAAACGAAGCCTCTCCCAACATCAGAGAATCCACATGAGAGAGAAACCCTTTGAATGCTGGGAATGTGGGAAGAGGGCTGGCTCAGCCAGCATCATCACAGTAAGGCAACTGCTGCCTTGGATATTTCCCTAAACCTCCTGCCCTTCCTAGTGCCCCTGATTCAACCTCTACCCAAACTTCTGAAGAACTGTAGGGTTCTTCTCATTTGCTGATCTCACAGTTTATTTCCTCTATTTATACCCTGCCTTTCTCCACAGTGGGGAACCAAAGCAGCTGATGTCCTCCTCCTTTCCCTCCATTTTATCCTCACAACAACCCTGCAAGGTAGGCTAGGCTGAAAGTGTGAGCCTGGTCAAAGATCACTCATCAAGCTTCTGATGCTTTCACCTCCTGCCTGTGAGCTCCCAAAGGCACCTGGTGGGCCACTGTGAATAGTAGAGAGCTGGACTAGACGGACTCTGGTCTGATCCAGCAGGCTCTTTCTTGTGTTCTTATGAGGCAGAGTGGTGGATTCAAGACTGGGTCTCCTCGATACTAGTCTGACACTCTATCCACTACATCACACTGCCCAGATGTGTTTCATTCTTTTTTGGGTTATTTTGGAGACAGTTCCCTTTGTCAGTTTCCTTTTTATCCCGGGCCCTTCCTCCCTTCCTGCCAAACGTGCTGACTACAGAGTTTGTTTGACTTTTTCCAGCAAGCAGAAAATCCACTCCTGCCCTGATTGTGGCAAAATCTTCCCCGTGAAATCAGAAGTAGCCGCAAGACCCAGAGAATTCAAACAGAAGAAAAACCTTACGAGTGCTTTGAGTGTGACGGGAGTTTCACTGACAAAAGCGACCTTGTGAATCATCACAGGACACGCATGGAGGAAAAGCCCGTTGCATGCCAGTCGTGTTGGGCTGGAGAGAACGTCTCACTAACCACAAGAGAGTCCATCAGAAAAAGGAAATACAGTTTTTGCCTGAGCCTAAACTGTGTGGCTGGAAGGACATTTCTGTACCTTCTGCAAGCGTTGGCTCAGCTGAGGCTGGTTTCCCTATCCCAGCTACTCTCTGTGGCCTGGCCTTTGATTGTAAGAACATAAGAACATAAGAACAAGCCAGCTGGTTCAGACCAGAGTCCATCTAGTCCAGCTCTCTGCTACTCGCAGTGGCCCATTGTCTTCCTCCATGCGGCACTTGGGACATTTTTGCACTTTTAGGCAGCCTCAGGCCCAGAGGTGGGATCCAGCAGGTTCTCACAGGTTCCCGAGAGGAGGTTACTCATTATTTGTGTGTGCCGAGAGGGGGTGACTAATGGGTGATTTTGCCACGTGATTTTTGCCTTAGTTACACCCCTCCTCTCAGCAGTAGCGCGCAGAACTTGAAGCAGTCTAGCAGGAGGTGCACTGGTATGCGTGGCAGCCTGCGCCTGTGTGCATTCGTTTCCCGCCCAAGGACCGGTGCAGCGGCTACGTCCTTGCCACAGCCCCGCCCAGGAATGCCCCGCCCCCGGAATGCCCGGCCACGCCCCCGTCGTGCCCTGCCCAGCCCCACTGGTGCTACGCCACAGTTTGAATCACGCCACCATGGGAACCTGTTACTAAAATTTTTGTATCCCACCACTGCTCAGGCCCCTTCCGCACATGCAGAATAAGGCACTCTCAATCCACTTTCAAAATTGTTTGCAAGTGGATTTTGCTATTCCGCACAGTAAAATCCAGCTGCAAAGTGGATTGAAAGTGCATTGAAAGTGGATTGAAAGTGCATTATTCTGCATGTGCGGAAGGGGCCTCAGCAGGGATGGAGCAAGGGGGAATGGCGCCCGGTGTGCACGCGAGCCCTCCAAGCCCCCGAATGCCTTGGGAATGCCTCCGCAGGGGCGCACACCCGGTGCATCGCGCACCCCCCCGGACCCCCTTGGCGCTATGCTCTGGGCCTCAGTGGTTATCTCTGCCACATCTGTTGGGTGAGGAACTTGAGCTCTTGGCGGTGCTTTGCCAGGTCCCCACCCTCAGAAGACTGGGAAGCTGCTGGATTAGGCCATGGGTCTCAGAGTGAGAACAAAGCAAGGGAACAGAACTGTCCAAACAGAGGCTCCCCCACCCCCTACAGCCCACTTGAAATGGGAGGAATACACCAGCAGTTGTTTAAAGAGCTTCAGTTCAGCCCACCTCCCTGGGAAGGAAGCCCCCCAGTCCGCAAGAGCCACCCACAGAGCCATACACAGATGGCCAGCGTCTCCATCTGTAATTAGCACAGGCTGACCAGACGTCCCGCTTTTGGCGGGACAGTCCTGCCTTCAAACAATTTGTCCCGCGTCCCGTGGGTTATTTCAATTGTCCCGCTTTTTTGGAGGCTGCCGCACTGCCTTCTGGGGCGCAAGGCAGTGCGGCAGCCTCCCGTGCATGCGGCTGCAGGAGCACGGCCTTCTGGGGCTTGCCGTTTCCTGCCCTGTGACCGGGCGGGGAACGGCAAGCCCCAGAAGGCAGTGCACTCCTGCGGCCACGCAGGTTAGGTGGGGAGCCTGGCACGGGGTGGGGGTGGGTGGGGGGGAGGTTACCTCTTCCAACTCTGATCACTGCTCTGGGCTCAGGAACGAGTTTTCCTCCAGGCCAGATTGGCCAAGGGTCCTGGAGGGTTTGTGTTCCTCTGAGGAATCACTCTAACTATCAGGAAGTTCTTGCTAGTGTTGTGCCAAAAAGTCTTTTGATTTAACTGATTCTCGTGGGTTTTCTGGGCTGCGTGGCCGTGGTCTGGTGGGTCTTGTTCCTAATGTTTCGCCTGCATCTGTGGCTGGCATCTTCAGAGGTGTATCACAGAGGGAAGTCTGTTACACACAGATGTAGGCAAAACGTTAGGAACAAGATCCACCAGACCATGGCCACACAGCCCGGAAAACCCACCAGAACCAGTTGAATCTGGCCGTGAAAGCCTTTGACAATACATCTTTTGATTTAATTTCAATCCACTGATTCTGATCTGGCCTTCTGGGGCAACAGAAAAGAACCGCACGCCAGCAGCTACACTGATAGTCCTTCAAATACTTGAAGATGGCGCTCATATCGTCTCTGAGTTGTCTCCTCGCTAGGCTAAATCCCCCAGTTCCTTCAACCTTTCCTCACAGGATGAGTTCTCCAGACTCCTCACCATCTTCTTTGCCCTCCATTGGGCATTTTTCAGCTTGTTTACATTCTCCTTAAATTGTGGTGCCCCAAAATGAACCCACACTTCTCGAGGCGAAGTCTAACCAGAGCACAGTAAAGCAACATAGTCCAGTGGTGGCGAACCTTTGGCACTCCAGATGTTATGGACTACAATTCCCATCAGCCCCTTCCAGCATGGGAATTGTAGTCCATAACATCTGGAGTGCCAAAGGCTCGCCACTACGGCGATATACCATAACTTTGTGTTTCTTCACGCAATGCGTGATTGGTGCTTGGAATATGCTGCCACAGGAGGTGGTGATGGCCACCAACCCGGATAGCTTTAAAAAGGGCTTGGATAGATTTATGAAGTCGATCTATGGCTCCCAATCTTGATCCTCCTTGATCTGAGGTTGCAAATGCCTTAGCAGACCAGGTGCTTAAGAGTAGTAGCAGCAGAAGGCCATTGCTTTCACATCCTGCAGGTGAGCTCCCAAAGGCACCTGGTGGGCCACTGCGAGTAGCAGAGAGCTGGACTAGATGGACTCTGGTCTGATCCAGCTGGCTTGTTCTTATGTTCTTATGTGATCTGGACCCTACACTTCTGTTGATACAGCACAAAATTACAATTGCCTTAAGCTACTGAATCAGACCCACCCCCCCACCCCCCCGGCAGTAGAATTTTTCCTGCTTAAATGCAGAACTTTTGCATTTATTTCCTTTGAAATTCATTTTATTTGTTTTAATGCAGTTTTGCAGCCTGTCGAGATCATCTTAAATCTTGACTCTGTCCTCTGTCATATTTGCTACTCGTCCCAATTTGGTATCATTTGCAAATGCAATAAGCATCCCCGCCGTTCCTTCATCCCAATAATTTAAAGATGTCGAACAATGCAGTTGAGATGCCAGGCAACTCCCAGCACTGATCACCAAGAGGCTGGAGAATCATTAACAATCACACTTCGGGTGCAGACTGTCAACCGGTTACACACCCACCCAACAGTGATAAGATCCAAACCACACTTCACCAACTGGTCAACAAGAATATTATGCGGAACCTTATCAAATGCCTTTCTGATAAACTATGTCCACAACACCTGGAATCAAGATAAACTATGTCCACAGCATCCCCCTGATCCAGCAGAAAAGCAGATAAGGTTGGTCTGACCTGACGGGTTCTTGAGGAACCTATGCTGACTCCTCCTCCTCCTCCTCCTCCTCCTCCTCCTCCTCCTCCTTCTTCGGGGGCACTGATGCTGGTACCGGGGAACCATGTGGCTATAAGACATCTGGATGCCAATGCTGCCATGTCACCGGTGCTCCCCTGGTGCCATAGGCCATGCCAGCACCAGCAGGGGCGTTCGGGGGCTGAGCCGACTACAGTTGGTTTCCTGAGCTCTGTTGGCCTGGGAACACCCTTTTTTGCTGGCATAGATTTACACCAGGAAAAAGGGCTGCCTCAAGAGCAGCCAGGGGGAATATTTGATTGGATTTATTAGTATACCACCCCTCCCTACACAGGCTCAGGGGGGTGACCAACATTTCTGAACAGATTTCCATATACAATTTTAAAACTTACAATTCCAACTTCACAATTAAAACTCAATGACAATTAAAATTAAAGGAGAAGGAGTAGGAGAAGAAGAAGGAGAAGGAGAAGGGGGAGAAGGAGAAGAAGGAGAAGAAGGAGGAGGAGAAGGAGAAGAAGGCGAAGGAGGAGGAGGAGGAGAAGGAGAAGGAGAAGAAGGAGAAGGAGAAGGAGAAGGAGGAGAAGGAGAAGAAAAAGGATGATGATGATGAGGAGGAGGAGGAGGAGGAGGAGGAGGAGAAGAAGAAGAAGAAGAAGAAGAAGAAGAAGAAGAAGAAGAAGAAGAAGAAGAAGAAGAAGAAGAAGAAGAAGAAGAGCCACCACTACAACAGTTTGGATTTATACCCCACCTTTCTCTTTGTTAAGTTTGCTCAAACCAGATTTGCTTCCACACTCCTGCTGGGTGACCTTGGGCTAGTCACAGTTCTCTCAGAACTCTCTCAACCGCACCTGCCTCACAAGGTGTCTGTTGTGGTGAGAGGAAGAGAAAGGAGTTTGTAAACCATCTTGAGTCTCCTTACAGGAGAGAAAGAAGAGAAGAAGAATTTAGGCTTTGGAGTGGACTACAAATGCGTATTCCCTGAAATGAGCACAAACACAAGCAATGAAACAGTTCAATGGAAATACATTCTGTGGTCTACATAAAATACAGATAAAGCAATTTAAAGTTGAGCAGCAACTCGTACCTCCCTTGGAGTCTGTCTATACCTCCCCTGGGGAGGCGTACCCCACAGATGAAGAACCTCAGGCATAGAGGCTGGGGGCTTTCCTCTGGTGTTGCTTCCTGGCACTGGAATTCAGAGGTTCACTGCCTTTGAATGTGGAGGTTTCCGTTTTAATCATCTTGGCTGTCTTCTTCTGTACTTTTTCCAACTCTGCAGCATCCTTTTGAGAGATGGCTGTAGCCAGCCAGCAGTGGGGAAATGACTCCATACAGCTGTATCCATCGATCTGTCCTTTCTGACTTTGCGGGGGAAACATTTGCAAGGAGGGAGGGCTATATGGAACATGTCAATAGGTTTTGAGCTCATCTGCAAACAGAGGCCCTTTCTGCACGGGCGGTATATGGCGCCCTGGGGACGGCAAAAACGCCGTCCCCAGGGAGCCATTCGCACAGGGGGCGCGGCTGCTTTGCAGCCGCGCTGCCCTCACACTGCCTGACCGGTGCGAAGCCGCCATTTTCCGACCTCACTCGGGAAGCGAGGTTTTTGGAAAACGGCGGCTTGGAGCAGCTGCTGTGCAAACGGCAGCGGCTCCAAGGCGCTCCCCCCCTTACACCCTTCACTTACCTTGTCTCTGGCCATCCAGCGCATCGCCGAGGCCTGGGGACACGCCCCCTGCCCTGTGACGCTGGAGCAGTCGCGCAGGGCCGGGGTGCGTGTCTCCAGGCCTCGGTGACCTGCCGGACGGCTAGAGACACACCGGGTTGGCCAGGTGACGGCGCTCCGCGGCTCCGTCTTCCCGGCTGTTTCTGGGACCGTGCGTGCGAACGGTCCCAGGGGGGTTGGGTCGGCGTGGAATGCGCCGACCCAACCCCCATCGACGCCGTGCGGAAACGGCCAGAATATAGCCAGCACCTTTAGTGGTTTTGCTGAGGAAGCGGACGTGCTTGTGGGTTTAACAGGCGACCACAAGATGCACTGATACAAAGGAAAAGCCCCTCAATATAGTGCCTAAAATCACACCCCTTAGCTCTTTTGGTCATGTGATGTATATAGTAGGTGGAACAGGAAAACATGTAATTTGGTAATGAGGAGCACCCCCCCCCCCGGATTGCCTCTGGAGCAAGGGTCTGCAACCTGCAGCTCTCCAGATGTTCATGGACTACAATTCCCATCAGCCCCTGCCAGCATGGCCAATGACAAAATAAAGGGGCAGTGATTGTATTTCCTGTTTCCTCCCTCCCTCCCTCCCTCCCTCCCTCCCTTCCTTCCTTCCTTCCTTCCTTCCTTCCTTCCTTCCTTCCTTCCTCTCTGTCTCTCTCTCTCTTTCTCTCTCTTTCTTTTCTCTTGCGATCTCTTGCTTAATTGCTTATAAATGATTGTATTATGAATTATATGATAATGAACTACCAATAAACTTTTTTAAAAAAGAAAAAAAAGAGATTCATTCCTGTTTCAATGTGATCGCTGCAAGTTATATGCATCCAGCCTGCTATATGTTACCATTGCTGTAATGGGACATTCTTCCCTTGATCTCTTCTTTATGGTTTCACGTGCTTTTTAGATAACCAGACTTACCCCTGACACCTTCTGCTCCTGTGGGAAACGGGATGTTTCTATTGCTCTGTGGGGTAGGAGTCCAGGTGGCTTTATCTCTACCTGTCGCCAACCTTAGGGCTCTTAGGCTCCGAAGAAACTCTTTCTCACATTCTTTGGGGACACGGGATGGGGGATTATTTCTGAATAAAGGGGATAGCAAATGCCAGGTTTGTCAGAACTGGCTTTTACAAGCTGGGTGCTCCGTTTCCTTCCAATAAACGTTGCTGATCAATAACCCAGAGTTCCTTTATTGATTCAAGGTTCGAGAGCAGAGGTGGGATCCAGCAGGTTCTCACGGGTTCCCAAGAGTGGGTTACTAATTATTTGTGTGTGCCGAGAGGGGGTTACTAATTGGGTCCGCTTTTCCGTTAGAAATTCCATTAGGTCCAAAAATAAGAACATAAGAACAAGCCAGCTGGATCAGACCAGAGTCCATCTAGTCCAGCTCTCTGCTACTCGCAGTGGCCCACCAGGTGCCTTTGGGAGCTCACATAAAGTCCTGTTGTTTCCTATGTGGCTGGTTAGCGATTAGAAAACGGGATAATTCTCCCTGTTGGGCTGATTTAAAAACATGTTTTAGCAATATGGTAAAGTTCCTTGTTTAAGGAAAGGATCCTTCTTTTGATTTCTAGAAACAAAATTAAGTATTTGACAGGCAGTCAATTAGAGGAGAAGCAGTTGTTTCTGTTGGCAGCAGACGATAGGATTTGCTATAATGAGTTTAAATTATGGGCAGAAAGATACCAGCTGGAAATTAGGAACTTTTTTTTTACAGTAAGAGTTTTTTACAGTAGCAGAGAAATTATTAATGCCCTGCCCCCAGAATGTCCGGCCACGCCCCCGTCATTCCCCGCCCAGCCCCATTGGCGCTACGCCACTGTTTGAATCCCACCATCATGGGAACCTGTTACTAAAAATTTTGGATCCCACCACTGTTCGAGAGCTAACACCAAGTCCTGAATCCCTGGTTCCGGTCCATTCCGCTAAAACAGTGACCAGAACAGCACACAGGATCCCAACGTGATGTTGCATCACAGATGTATACAAGGGCATTATAATACTGGCCATTTTATTTTCAGGCCCTTTTTTAATAACTCCTAGCGTGGAGTTTACCTTTTCCACGGCTGCACAGAGGAATGTTGTGGAATGTTGTTTGCTAGGGCTGATTCCACCTAGAGCTTTCCCTCAATTTCAGTAACTCTTTTTGGCTTGTTTGTTTCCATACGACATCCTGCTTTTCTGCTGTGAACAGCTGTTTTGTTTCTCCCAAACAAATAAACACTGCTGAAACACACACACACACACACACACACACACTCACTCACTCACTCACTCACTCACTCACTCACTCACTCACTCACTCACTCACTCACTCACTCACTCACTCAAAAACAGATCCTCCCCAGCATGGCGTTATTGGGAAGATTTTTTCCCCAAAATCTCCTTTAGAGAAATATACGTTGGCCGATTACCCACAGCCAGCTCTGCCCCGGCCTCGCCCCCCTCTGGCACGAAAAGTTACGCCAGAAGGGCACTCCTTTTTTCTGTGAAAAGCACGAAGCACGCGCAAAGCAAGAGGAAGCGCGTCAGGACGAGAAATCTTGCCCTGATGTGCTTCTGGCCCCAGCACACGCCAGCGCACCAGAGCGCAATCAGCCATTGAATCTGAATGCTGGGGATCATTAGGAAAGGAGTTGATAATAAAACTGCAAGGATTGTCATGCCCTTATATAAAGCCGTGGTGCGACCGCACTTGGAGTCCTGTGTTCAGTTCTGGTCGCCACATCTCAAAAAGGATATTGAAGAGATAGGAAAAGTGCCGAGAAGGGCAACGAGGATGATTGAGGGACTGGAGCGCCTTCCTTATGAGGAGAGGCTGCAGCGTTTGGGACTCTTTCGTTTGGAGAGGAGACGTCTGAGGGGGGATAGGATTGAAGTCTACAAAATTATGCATGGGGTAGAAAATGTTGACAGAGAGAAATTTTTCTCTCTTTCTCACAATACTAGAACCAGGGGGCACTCATTGAAAATGCTGGGGGGAAGAATAAGGACTCATGAAAGGAAACACTTCTTCACACCACGTGTGATTGGTGTTTGGAATATGCTGCCACAGGAGGTGGTGATGGCCACTCACCTGGATAGCTTTAAAAGGGGCTTGGACAGATTTATGGAGGAGAAGTCGATCTAAGGCTACCAATCTTGATCCAGGAAAAAGCAAAACTTCGCTATGGGAAGCGATAAGTTGAGGCCAGCTTCGGCCATTGGGGCGCCAAGACGCTAACATTACGCTAGCGCTGCCTTAGCTTTGGCCAGGCTTCTTTCTGTCTTGCCAATCTTGATCCTCCTTGATCTGAGGTTGCAAATGCCTTAGCAGACCAGGTGCTCAGGGGGAGCAGCAGCAGCAGCAGAAGGCCATTGCTTTCACCTCCTGCAGGTGAGCCCCCAAAGGCACCTGGTGGGCCACTGCGAGTAGCAGAGGGCTGGACTAGATGGACTCCGGTCCGATCCAGCAGGCTCTATGTTCTTATGTTCTTAATGACAGAAACCTCCCCTCTGAGTCTTTTTTCTGCATTTTTCCAATGAACTGCTCGAGGGGGTAAGAAAATTGGGGAGGGGGCCCAAGGCAACTCAGTGGGGGGGGGGTTATTGCACTATGACAATGCAACCACCCCCCCCTTTCTGGGTTGACAGGCGCTGCAGACATTCTCCGGCCACTGGTGAACGTCTCTCTTACTGATCCTTCGTGTATATTTTGCAGTATTTTTAGGAATGTAGTTTGGAGGGCCGCTTTTACATAACAGCACAAGTACAAAGCAATGTGACCCGTCATCAACGGATTTCTTCAAGCTCGAAGGACCTTCTGTGCGGGGGTGGGGGAGGGGGGCGGCTGCAATCGAGGGTTGAGAAAATTGCTGTTTTTCTAAAACTGGAAGACGTTTCTTGGAAGGGCAAAGTCACTCTACTTCTGTCAAATCAGCAGGGTGTCCCAAGACGAGGATGTTTTTCCTTCTCATATGTGACAAGAAGTGCATAGCTGGAGGAGGAGACGGTGAAGAGCAGGTGTCAGGGCAGGCAGCCTTGCAGGAAAGTGGCAATTGGCGAGTGCTGGAGCTGCATTATACAGGCACCATTTTTTTCTCAGAGGGTAGGCAAACAATCTCGACAGACGAATGGTGGTGCCCAGGGATGCCATCTCTAACGGGGCATGAAAGGCAGGCATGGCTGTCAATAGTGAAAAAACAGTTTCCCCTGAACTGGGTGGAATCTCTTGCACGTGGGAATTGATAATTAATCACATGATGACACCCCCCCCCCCAGATACACCCCATGGAATCTGCCCAAGTGATGCTATTTACCTTCATGCCTTGAAAAGTTGCAATGGCTGGTTTCTGTGCCAGCTCCTATTAAGAACATAAGAAGGAGCCTGCTGGATCAGACCAGAGTCCATCTAGTCCAGCTCTCTGCTACTCGCAGTGGCCCACCAGGTGCCTTTGGGAGCTCACCTGCAGGGAGGTGAAAGCAATGGCCTCTCTGCTGCTGCTGCTGCTCCTCGGAGCATCCCTGGTCTGCTAAGGCATTTGCAACCTCAGATCAAGAGAGGCACATCAAGATGGGTAGCCACAGATCGACATTTCTCCCTCCATAAATCTGTCCAAGCCCCTTTTTTAATGCTGTCCAGGTGAGGTGGCCATCACCACCCTCCTGTGGCAACATATATTCCCAAACTTACCAATCACACGCTATGGAAGAAGTGTTTCCTATTAGTCCTAATCCTTCCCCCCCAGCATTTTCAAGGGATGCCTCCTGGTTCTAGTATTAGAGAAAGAGAGAAAAATTCTCTGTCCACATTTTCTAAATTGCAGTATAATTATATAGACTTCAATCATATCCCCCCTCAGGACGCCTCTCCTCTCCAAACTAGAGTCCCCAAACGCCAAGTAGCCTCCTCATAAGGAAGGCCTAGTCCCTCAATCATCCTGCTGTCTTCTCTGCACTTTTTCTATCGCTTCGATATCCTTTTTGAGATGTGGCGACCAGAACTGCACACAGGACTCCCAAGTGCGGTCGCACCACGGCTTTATATATGTTCTTATGTTCTTAGAAAAATGTCTCAGTGAGAAAAAGTTTACTCGTTCCTTCCTTCTTGGCATAAAGGTCCTGTCTCATCACCCCTCCCCACAATCTGCACACAGACCCAGCTGCCCCTGAGTCCTTACACTTTACAAACCATTTGGGGAGCATCTCCCTCTGCCCCAGCTTGGCCGAGCCTGACTGAGCAGCAGAATACGGGCACAAAAGAACGTAGGAAGAGCTCAGGTCAGACCGGCAAGGATCCACCAAGTCCAGCATCCTGTGGGTTCTAATCTGGCGAACCGGGTTTAATTCCCCACTCCTCCACCTGAGGGGCAGAGGCTTATCGGGTGAACCAGATGTGTTTTTGTACTCCTCCATTCCTGCTGGGTGACCTTGGGCTAGTCACAGTTCTCTGAACTCTCTCAGCCCCACCTGCCTCACAAGGTGTCTGTTGTGGGAAGAGGAGGGGGGAAAGAGCTTGTAAGCCACCTTGAGTCTCCTTATAGGAGAGAAAGGGGGGAAATGAATCCAAACTCCTCCTCCTCCTCCTCTTGTTCTTCCTCTTCCTCTTCCTCCACATGGTGGCCAAGGAATTATGCTGGAAGGCCAACAGCAGCAGGGAGGTTCCCGTTAGTCACCCTGGCCAACGGCCACCAATAGACCTGTATTCCAGGAATCTCTCCAAAAACCTGCCTAATCTCTCCCGGGAGTTCTCTGTTCCTGTGGCCGTCACTAACATCCGCTGGCAGCAAATCCCACTTTTTAATCACTCATTATGTAAAGGAGGATTTCCTTTTGTCTTCCTCGAATGGAGGCCCTCGTGAGTTCTAGACTTCTGGGAGAGGGAGAGAAAGGCCTCTTTGTCGGCTCTCTCTCTGCTCCAAGTGCATCGTTTTATAAGCATCTATCATGTTCACCTCCCCACCCAGTTATTGTCTTTTGTGCGCTGAAAAGTCCCCGGCAGGGGTCTGCAAACTATGGCTCTCCAGATGTTAATGGACTACAATTCCCATCAGCCTCTACCAGCACCATTGTGAGGGCCCAATTTAATAACGACACTGAAGGAACCAGACCCCTGCTGCCGGTTTTTCTCAGTCGCCAAGAGGAGGGGGAGGACGGAGACAGCCAAGTGTCCAGCCGCTGATCGGTGCCCCTCCCTGCTCCCTGTGCTGTTTTCCATCAGGGTAACCCTCATATTGAGGGGCTCACTGCCCTCCCTTTTTGGGGAAGGTTTTAAAAGTGGGTTTTTCTGGACGCCTCTTATTTAATTATTCGATTGTATTAACCGCTGTTTATATTATTATTATTATTATTATTATTATTATTATTATTATTATTATTATTATTATTATTATTATTATTATTATGGAGTTTTAGTGTGTTTTAGTGATTATTAATTAGATGGAGCGATGTTATTTGTTTACTGTGTTTTGTATGATTTGCTCCTTTACCTGATATTGTATGAATTTCATGCTGTACACCGCCCAGAGCCCTTCGGGGATGGGGTGGTATAGAAATCAATCAATCAATCAATCAATCAATCAATCAATCAATCAATCAATCAATCAATCAATCAGATAGACAGATAGATCGATCAATTGTTGGTTCTGCTGAGCTGTTCTGAAACCACAGCAGCGCCTTCCTCGAAGCCTCTCGCCAAAGGAGAACGCCCTGCTGTGGTGTGCACAGAGTGTGGGCAAGGCGGGGCTGGGGAGTTTTTGTCCATTCTTGCAGCGGGGGAAGGCAGGGCAGGGCCCTGAGTGGTCTTGGCACTCTCCAAGCACTGAAAAGTTGCATTCCACAAGTGCCACGTGTCCCATGACTTGTGGGCTGACACAAAAAGGGCCCCCCGAAGAGCAGGAAGCTGCTGCCACCCCCAGCACCTGCCAGGATGTGTTTTCTCCGTCCATCCAAGGGAGGCTCTCAGGTGAAGGCATTCCCCCTTGCTGGGGATGGGGCTCTCTCTCCCTCCCCCCCCCCCTCCCTCTCTCTCTCCCTCCCCCTCCCTCTCCCTCCCTCCCCCTCTCCCTCCCCCCCTCCCTCCCTCTCCCTCCCTCCCTCCCTCTCTCCCTCTCTCCCTCCCTCTCCCTCCCTCTCTCCCTCCCTCCCTCTCACTCTCCCTTCTTCCCTCCCTCCCTCCCTCTCCCTCTCTCCTTCTCCTTCTCCCTCTCCCCTCCCTCTTCCCCCTCTCTCCTTCTCCATCTCCCCCTCCCTCCCTCTCTCTCATGTTCCTGGACCGTTCTCTCACTTTCGTTTCCTTTGAAACGGGCTCAGTGCTGGGAACTCAAAACTCCTCTGCTGGCATCTGGAGTGGTGCCCAAGGGCTGATGCAGTGCCTAGACTTGCAACGGCTGGTCACATGGTCCTCTTCTGGGAGGTCCACCGGAGGAAGTGGGGTTCTCTCTGTGCCTCCTTAGTGGCTGGTCACCGCTGGAAAACTGGTGGTCTCTCTTCTGAAGAACTTGGGGTTCAGGCCACTGCAGGGATTCCTTCCACGAGGCCGCCAGGATGGATGTCTGCTCCCGCATCAGCCCCTGGCTCTTGGGCCTTATTCTCCAATTCACACGTGAGTCCAGAAAATGGCCCTTGCTTTGCTGTGCTTCTTCTCAGGTTTTATTGACTTTATTGGAATTATGGCTAGTTTTAAATTTCTGGGCATCATGATTAAAGAGGACTTGACCTGGGGCGTACAGACTGCCGCAGTGGTTAAGAAGGCCCAGCAAAGACTGTACTTATCCTGAGACTTTTAAGGAAACAACAACTGGATGGAAAACTCCTTGGTGTCCTTTTACCGCTTGTGCTATTAACAGAGAGTGCTCCTCACCTACTGCATCTGTATGTGGCTCTCCAGTTGCACAGTGGCAGATAGGGAAGGGAGCTCCAAAGGGTGATCACTGCTACTGCACAGAGGGATTATCGTGGCTGCCCCTCTCCCTCCTTGGAAGAACTCTATAATTCCTGAAGCCCAAAGAAAGCCCTTAAATATTCTGAGAGACCCGTCTCTATCCAGCACACTCTTTTTTGAACTGTTACCACCTCGGCAGATGATACAGGTCTACTCAAGAAACTAGGACAAAGAGGGCTTAGGAGACTAGCTTCTACTCTAGAGCTGTGGCTATGCTGAACCTCGTGGCTTCGTGTTATTGATGTGTTTGGGGCTGTGTAGGGATGGGTGGAGGAAGGGGAAAGTGAGGATGGGGTATGAGTCTGAAATTGTGTGCATCGAGGAATGCTGCTGTAAATTTCGTTGTGCGTGCACAATGACAATAAAATGCTTATGCTTATGCTTATTGGAATCTGATGTACACCGCCCTGAGCCCTCTGAGGGAGGGTGGTATAAAAGCATAATAAATAAAATAAAATAAATGTGCTCCCTGCCCAGCAGGACTGTCGGCTGAGAGGCAAACTCCCTTCCCTCTGGCCAGAGGAACCCCCCCCCCCCCCCGCCTCTGCCCCCTTGTGGAAATGGGCCCTCCTCAGCTGTGGGGATTCTCGGATTTGACTTCTAACATGTCTGTGGAAGAAGCTGCCTTCTGTGTCACTGCAGTTCAACACTGGCTAAGGCAGGCACTCTTCACATGCTCAGAGGCACATTCTGAGACTTAGCCTTGGTTTGTGCCCCCCGCCCCCGACTTCTAGCTGCATTCTAGATTTTGAGTGGTAGACATTTCCTTTCCTGGGGGTGGGAGTAAGCAGGGTGTATATTAGTGAGTGGGGTGATCGAAGTGCAGAGGAGGGCAAAAAGGATATCGAAGAGATAGACAAAGTGCAGAGAAGGGCAACGAGGATGATTGAGGGACTGGATCACCTTCCTTATGAGGAGAGGCTGCGGCGTTTGGGGACTCCTTTAGTTTGAGAGAGAGACGCGTCTGAGGGGGGATATGACCCAGAAGTCTATAAAATTAGCATGCTTCGGGTAGAAAATGTTGACAGAGAGAAATTTTCTCTCTTCTCTCACAATACCTTTGGTAGAACCAGGGGGGCATCCATTGAAAAATGCTGGGGGCAAGAATTAGGACTAATAAAAGGGAAACACTTCTTCACTTAATGTGTGATTGCTTAATGTGTGATTGGTGTTTGGAATATGCTGCCACAGAAGGAGGTGGTGATGGCCACTCAACCTGGATAGCTTTAAAAGGGGCTTGGACAGATTTCTATGGAGGAAAAGTCGAGATCCTAGGGGAGAGGATGATGGCGAACCTTACATCTAGCTAGTTATGGGATTGGGACTCTCATCAGTTTCCCTCGCCAGCATGGCTAACTTAGGCCATGCTGGCAGGAGCTGATGGGAATTGTAGTCCATAACAGCTATGAGTGCCAAAGGTCTCGGCCACCACGGATCTAGGGGCTACCAATCTTGATCCCTCCTTGATCTTGAGAGTTGCAAATGCCTTTAGCAGACCAGGTGCTCAGGAGCAGCAGCAGCAGAAGGCCCTTTGCTTTCACCTCCCTGCATGTGAGTCTCCCAAAGGCACCTAGTGGGCCACTGCGAGTAGCAGAGAGCTGGATTGAGATCAGTAGGGTAGGGAACTGGCGGAAGCTCCAGATGTTCAGAGTTCTAGGCAATTCCCTTATCAGTTTTTCTGTCAGCATGGCCAATTGGCCATGCGGGTAGGGGCTGATTGGAATTGTAGTTCCTGAACATCTAGAGAGCCGCAGGTTCCCTACCCCTGGACTAGATGGACCCAGCTGGCTTGTTCTTATGTTCTTGTGGGGTTTGCTCATGCTCAGCGAGAGTCTAAGCGCAATTTTTAAAAGCTAAAGTGCCCCTCACTTGTGGCAGGAGTGCTTTTGATGCGATCTGGCTGATCTTGGGGGTGGGGGGGGGAAGGCATGAGATGCTGACATGCCCCAGGGGCAACACAGCTTGTGGCTGGATGAGGGAAGGGGGAGCTGTCTGTCATCTTGGCTGAGGGGTCTGAAGGCTGGAAGGAGGGGCAGCAGGCAGCCCCCCCCCCGTCAGAACCCCCGTGAACCAAACAATTGAAACAGTCGTGATGAGCAATGATTTCTTTATTGTAGGTCAGACGAATCCTGAACATGGCCTGAGATGTTGCTGGCTTGTTCAGCCAGAACGCCTGGATCATAAACACTCAGACAGGACTCCCTCCCTGCCCCCCATGCCCCCAAATCCAGATTCCCAGCGGCATTACTACATCTAAACCATTTAACAGGCCATAGGTGTGTCAAATGCTGCCCGGCCCACTCGGAGTATTGTGGGACTATTAAGTTCCCATCATCCCCTGCCAGCATCATGCTGGCAGGGGATGACAGGAACTGTAGTCCATAACATCTAGAGGGCCGTGAATTTGACACCTGTCGTTTAGGCTGTTTGGCCTTCACTAGGAGCAAGAGGAGAGAAGCAGAGACTGAGAGAAGCAGGAACATAGTTTCACACAGGAAAAGAAATACCGTCCCCCACAAATCAGCCAGCCTGACCCCCCCAGACTGAAGCAGAGCAGAAACAAATGGGCAGCAGGGAAGAGAGCACAGCATTGGGGGGGGGGGGCGCAGTGAAGAGACCCACAAAAGCAACCCAGAGGGATTGAATTTTCATGCCACTTTTAAAGCCTGAGGTTCTTTCCTCTGGGCAGGAAAGCTGGCCTGCACAGGAAAGCGAGCCTATTGGGGGGGTTGGGGGGGTCATTTCTCATTCCTCCCGCTTCCTGTTCCTCTGTTGTGGCTTCAAAAGGGACCCGTGTTGGTCTGCAGCTGAAGAGCTGGATTCGAATCCAGTGGAACCGTCAAGACCCACAGGATTTGGGGTTTTTACGGAGCGCAAGCTTCCTTGGCCAGAGAAGACCTGGACCTTTCAATACAGGGGTGGCGAGCCTATGGCACGGGTGCCAGAGGTGGCACTCAGAGCCCTCTCTGTGGGCATGTGTGCACAGAGTTCATCATGTGGGGGGGCCCCGGAAAATCGCCCACCCCACACATCTAGGCTGGCCTGGGCTGATGGGCATGATATGTAGGTAACCCTGTTATGTGCTGTTAAACCCCACTAATTTTCATGGGAAGAACTAAAGTGCAATCCTTTACCTGGGAGTAAGCTCGGTTGCTGGCAATGGGGCTTGCTTCTAGAAGAAGAGTTTGGATTTATATCCCTCCTTTCTCTCCTGTAGGAGACTCAAAGGGGCTGACAATCTCCTTGCCCTTCCTCCCTCACAACAAACACCCTGTGAGGTAGGTGGGGCTGAGAGAGCTCCGAGAAGCTGTGACTAGCCCAAGGTCACCCAGCTGGCGTGTGTGGGAGTGCACAGTCTAATCTGAATGCCCCAGATAAGCCTCCACAGTTCAGGCAGCAGAGCTGGGAATCAAACCCGGTTCCTCCAGATTAGATACACGAGCTCTTAACCTCCTACGCCACTGCTGCTTCTAAACCCTCCTAGGGTCGTGATTAACCCATTCAAGGCGTTGCATGGTTGCTTCAAAGCAAAGCCCCCGACTACCACCAAGCTAACTCCTGAGTAACGTGTGCCTTGGAGCCAACTGGTTTTTTCTAAACCAAAACCTCAGCATTCAGGTTAAATGGCCGTGTTGGAACTTTGCGATAAATAAGTGGGTTTTCAGTTGCAGTTTGGGCACTAGGTCTCGAAAAGGTTCACTGTTTTAATAGAAGCGGAACTCCAGGGCACATGAACCGGGACTCTGCTGCCACTGCATTAATGCACAGAACATGGAAAACAAGCCAGAGGAATGACCTGGGCTGTGGGGCCCTCAGAGGGGAAGTTTGGTTCGCTCTGTGCTTCCTCAGCAGCTGGGTCACATGTGGAAGGGGGCGGTCTCTCCCCTGAAGAGCTCTGGGCTCAGCCAGCTGCAGGGATTCCTTCCACGAGGCTACCAGGATGGAGTCTCGGCCCCTGTTTCCCGGCCTGCTTCTCCAAGCGGCACGTGAGTCCAGCAAACGGCTCCTGTTTCGCTCCGCTTCTCCTCCTCGGGCAGATAAGTGCGGTGCCTGCCCGACGGGACAGTCTGCTGAGAGGCGAATGCCCGTCCCTCTGGCCAGAAGAACTGGATTCCACTCCAGAAGCACTTTAGAGACCAGCCAAAGTTGGGGGGATCTGAGCTTCCCAGAGTTGTTCCCTCGGCCCGTGCACCTCCCCGCCGATTTTTCAGGCTGATAGAAGAAACCCTCTTCCAGCCACAAAAAAAATCGTGAACCAACAAGGGGTCACCTCCCTTCACCCTCCTGAGAGGACTTCTTTGCAAATAGACAGTCCGTGGGTTAAGGTGATGAGCTCCGTCCACTCCACCTCACTGCCCTCCACCCCCAGTCCAGCTGTCTTCTGACCTTGGAGCCGGCTGGGAGGAATATTCTTCCTCAGGAGACAGGCGCAGGGTGGCCGGATGCGTTAACTTCACCAGTAAGCTCTCCTTTAGTTTCAAATGGATCCCTCCTGTTTGATCTGTGAGCGTGCAGATGCCTGCCTTCAGCCCCCCCCTCCCCGCCCCCCACCCGTACACTCAGCTTCTAAAGACCACTAAAGAGAACTCAGATCGGGGGTTTCGGGCTGCAGAGGAAGGGAGTGGTTCCCTTCCTCTGTGATTTCCTGGGAGGCAGAATGGGTGGGTGGGTCTAAATTTCATAATGAATGAATTAAATCATAGCAACACCACTGAATCTTTCATCATTACTGGATCTGAGCGGCCGGCAAGATTTTCCGGGTAGAAGAGTCAAAGGTCCGTGTGTCCCTGGCGAAGGCAGCTCCAACTCTGGAAAACTTGGGAGCAAGAGTTTCAGCTCTGCTGTAGAAGAGCTGGATTCGAGAAGGGTCTTTGGGGCGTTGTGGGGTTTCCGGTGTGGCCATATTCCAGTGGCGTTTTCTCCTGAGATCCTCTGAAGATGCCAGCCACAGAGGCAGGCGAAACGGGCCAGGAGAAAGTACATTGGAACACTGCCGGGAAGCACCACAACACCCCATTGATTCTGGCCTTTTGACAAGACATTCTGGTCTTTGACGGCAAGGAGAAGCTATGGGGAGGCTGCTGCTGCTCCCGAGCACCTGGTCTGCTGAGGCCTCGGCAACCTCAGATCCAGGAGGATCAAGATTGGGAGCCATAGATCGACTTCTCCTCCATCAATCTGTCCAAGCCCCTTTTAAAACATAGAACACAGAAGAAGAAGAAGAAGAAGAAGAAGAAGAAGAAGAAGAAGAAGAAGAAGAAGAAGAAGAAGAAGAAGAAGAAGAAGAAGAAGAAGAAGAAGAAGAAGAAGAAGAAGAAAAGAAGAAGAAGAAGAAGAAGAAGAGGAGGAGGAGGAGGAGGAGGAGGAGTTTGATTTATCCCCTCCTGCAGGAGACTCAGTAGCTTACAATCTTCCTTGCCCTTCCCCTCACAACAAACACCCCATGGGTTAGGGCTGAGAGAGTCTGGCGAAGCTGTGACTAGCCCAAGGTCACCCAGCTGGATGCAGGTGGGAGTGCATTAGCTAATCTGAATTCCCCAGATAAGCCTCCACAGCTCAGGTGGCAGAGCGGAGAATCAAACCCGGTTCCTCCAGATTAGATACACGAGCTCTTAACCTCCTACGCACACAGATAAGCATGGGGGAGGGGGGGTGTGTGTGGCATTTTCCCACAGCTATCCCTCCTCACCAAAGGTCCAACAGAATAGTACCATTTTGCAGACTCTGCAGAACTGTCCAAGGTTAGACTGAGGGAGGGTGACCGGCTCAAGATTTGTCATGATTTTTTAGAAAAATGGTTGTTTGCGAGTTTTGAGCTCCTTTCCCCTTCCGCGGAACTGCTCCTGAGGTCACCTCTTGCTTTGTGTCCCCAGGGATGGGCTGTGCCGAAGGGGCTGCTCACGAGCGTCTCAGTCGCCACGCGGACGACTCGGTAACTTTCTCACTGGACACCCTGCCGGGAACCAACTTCTCCAACCTCATCTGGAGATCTTCCTCAAGGGGCCCGATTCACGTGGTGGCAGCGTGGGAGGCCGGGAACATTGTGGACGTCCTGAATGCAAATTATGCCAGAAGAGTAACCTTCCACGAAGAGAGCTGGTCCTTGGAAATCCACAACCTGACCAAAGAGGACGGGGGCTTCTATGAAGCTGTGGAGCTCCAAGGCGATTCGGAGGTATTGCTGAAGCAATACACCCTGTTTGTGTTCGGTAAGTTCTGACAAGAAGCCGGGCTCCCTGCCCCTAAAAACTGCTTCAAATGGAATCCCCAACTTAAGAACATAAGAAAGAGCCTGCTGGATCAGACCAGAGTCCATCTAGTCCACACTCTGCTACTCACAGTGACCCACCAGGTGCCTTCGGGAACTTCCATTCACTTCATTTTAACAGAGTCCAGAAGGTGTTGCTGCATTTCCCTGTTTCCCCTGCTGGCCTCCTGGTTTTTTCCCTTCAATATAAAAAGCCGTTTCTGTCCCAACCTTTCCAGTGTGGACAGAAGTGCTCTGGAGATTTCTCAGGCCTTCTGTTTTTCTACGTTTTTCTCTCCTGCTCCTTGCTTAATTATTTACTTTCCCTTTTCCCAGCACAAACACATCTGAGGATTCCTTATAATTAGAGGTGGGATCCAGCAGGTTCCCGAGAGGGGGTTACTAATTATTTGTGTGTGCCGAGAGGGGGTGACTAATGGGTGATTTTGCCACGTGATTTTTGCCTGAGTTATGCCCCTCCTCTCAGCAGTAGCGCGCAGAACTTGAAGCAGTCTGGCAGGAGGTGCTGCATGCGCAGCCTCAAGCGCGCTTCGCGTGCGATTCGCTTTCCCCCCACCAAGCGACCAGCGCCAGCCACTGCGCCCCTGCCACAGCCTGCGGAAATCGCCCTTCGCCTCTTAGAATGCCCGCCACACACCCCCATCGTGTCTGCAGCCCAGTCCCATTGGCTTCACGCCATTGTTTGAATCCCACCACCATGGGAACCTGTATTAAAATTTTGGATCCCCCCCACTGCTTATACGCAGTCAGGGCCATCTGCATCCACCAAGGTCAGCCTTTGCTCTCACGAAGACTGGCAGTGGCTCTGGCAAGCTCTCCCGGGCAGAAAAAGGGTTCATTAGAATCATAGAGTTGGGAATAGACCCCCAGCGCCATCCAGGTCTCAACCCCCCCGCACACACACAACTGTAAAGCACCTCCAGACAGATGGCCTATCTAGCCTCTGTTTAAAGAGCCTCCAAAGAAGGGAGATTCCACCACGCCAGCGAGGCAGCCAATTCCACTGTCCAACAGCCCTTGGACCAGGTCAGGAGAGGTTTTTTCCTGATGTTTAGGTGGGAATCTCCTTCCTGCACCTTGAACCCAGGGACTCCCGGTCCTCGCCTCTCTGAGGGAGCAGTAGAAAACAAACTTGCTCCCTCTTTGGATAAGAGACATCCCCTTCTCAGTATATCCTTCAAAAGAGGAGCCAAAGAAGACAAAAGGGTCCAATTGGAGCAAAGCAAAACCACTAGTGGGGGTGGGGCTTAGAGGGGAGGGGAGGCCAACGGCCCACGGAGGAACTTCCACTGGTGGGGGTGGGGCTTAGGGTGGAGGGGAAGGCAGCAGCCCAGGGGGGGAACTTCCACTGGTGGGGGTGGGAGGGCTTAGTGGGAGGGGAGAGGCAGTGGCCCAGGAGGAACTCTCCACTGGTGGGGGTGGGACTTAGGGGAGGGGAGGGGAACGCCCAGGGGGGAACTTCCACTGGTGGAGTTTTGGGGCTTAGGGGGAGGGAGGGCAACGCCCAGTGAGGGAACTTCCACTGTGGTGGGTTTTGGGGCTTAGAGGGGGAGGGAGGCAATGGCCCAGGGGGAACTTCCACCTGGTGGGGGGTGGGACTTAAGGGGAGGGAAGGGCAGCAGCCCAGGGGGGAACTTCCACTGGTGGGGGTGTGGGCTTAGGGGAGGTGGGAGGGAGACTGAGTGGCCCAGGAGGAACTTCCACCTCGGTGGGGTGGGACCCTAGGGGAGGGGAGGGGAACGGCCCCAGGGGGAACTTCCACTGGTGGGTTTTGGGGCTTAGGGGGGAGGGGAGGGCAACGGCCCAGGGGGGAACTTCCACTGGTGGGTTTTGGGGCTTAGGGGGGAGGGGAGGGCAATGGCCCAGGGGGGGAACTTCCACTGGTGGGGGTGGGACTTAGGGGGGAGGGAAGGGCAGCAGCCCAAGGGGGAGCTTCCACTGGTGGGGGTGGGGCTTGGGGGGAGGGGAGGAGAGGGGAACGGCCCAGGGGGGAACTTCCACTGGTGGGGGTGGGGCTTAGGGGGGAGGGGAGGGCAGTGGCCCAGGGGGAACTTCCACTGGTGGGGGTGGGACAGGGGGGAGGGAAGGGCAGCAGCCCAAGGGGGAACTTCCACTGGTGGGAGTGGGGCTTGGGGGGAGGGGAGGGGAACGGCCCAGGGGGGAACTTCCACTGGTGGGGGTGGGGCTTAGAGGGGAGGGGTGGGGCAGCGGCCCAGGGGGGAACTTCCTCAGGACCCGACTTCTCCTGACCTTTCATCTTCTGCCTCTTCTCCACGCCCCCCCTGCACAGACTTCAGTGTCGAAGAAAGCAAGTCAGTCAACGGAAGCTGCATCCTCCGCTTGCGGTGTGAGGCGGGAGTTGGGGCCGGGAACAAGGTGACATACAGCTGGACGTCCGGCGGTGTTGAGACCCAGGGCTCGGGCCTCCACCTCACCCTGCGTCCTGCTGATAAGAACCAGCTGGCCATTTGCGGGGCAGTAGCCGCTGAAGCCCACCAAGAGTTCAGCATCTTTCCCTTCAAGTACTGCCCTGTTGGCTCTAGGGCTGCAGGTAAGGACCCCCCATGGAATAACGGGAGGGGCTGGGTCCCAAAGCGCATATGCCTTTGCGCGACGCTATCACACACGCGACTGCACGCACGCGACGCATCGTGCCATCTACCACACAATAATAATACCAATATCACACACTCCTGCTGAGCTGCAGGCTGAGGCTCCCATGAGCCTCTGCTAAGTCGCTTGGAGCAGTCTTACCCTTCTTCCTGCCACCCTGGGAAACCTTTTCCTGGCTGCGCACGGGAGCAGATCCTGCAGCAGTCGGAGGTCCAGGAATCAGCCAGGATGCCCACTTGCATAACAAATGCCCATGAGAGTCACCCATGCTCAGTGGTTTGCGTAAGTAGTGCAAGAACGCAGGGCCTCTGGGGTTTGAACCTCTGGGGTTGGTAGACTCTGGACTAGTCAGGTCTGGGGTGGAGATCGGAAGCCGGCTTTCCCGCAGGGCCTGGGCCAGCTCAGTTCGGCCACGTTGCCAACGGGGAGGCCCTGCTCACGCCAGCTGTGCCCCTTGCCTGCCCCATAGGCGAGTTCAGCTCCCGCCACGCTCTGGCAGCCCCAGGAGGATGGGACTGCAGGTTAACGTCCCCTCCCCTGTCCAAATGCAACAAGGCGCAGGATGAATGACATGTAGTATTTGCTGGCTGTTGTTGACTTTCCGGGCTGCGTGGCCGTGGTCTGGTGCTGCATCTAGTGGCGGCCTGCCTCTGAAGATACCAGCCAGAAATGCGGGTGACAATTTAGGAGCAAACGCAACCAGTCTGCGCCCACGCAGCCCGGAAACCCCACAACCGCCAATTTATTCCAGCCACGGAAGCCTCTGACAATACACACGCGACTTATCCGCTATTATTATTTATTATTTATTCATTAGCATTCATTCGACAATGCATGCATTATTTATTCATTATTATCCAGTATTACTTATTTAGCAACCTAAATCGCGGTTAGCCTTGAAGGTGCCACTGGGTATTTGCTTTCCTTTGCGGAGGAGGGCTAACTCAGCAAGCCCCCCTTAGCCCTCCCTCATCTTCCATACCCCCCCCCCCCGCAGGACTGGCCCAAATGCGACGCCCCCCAGAGGGCGGGGGGCGAGCTACTCCCCCCTTCTTTTGCGGGAGGGCCTGGGGGGCACCTGGTCTCCCAGGAGCCGGCTCTTTTCTGAGACCTTGAACCCCCCCCCGCCTTACCTTGCCTCCCCCCGCAGGACTCCTGGCCCCCCCGAGTCTCGGGATCCTCCTCCTGCTGCTGCTGCTGCTGCCGCGACTGTGAACGGGACGGTTCGGCTCCCTCCTCTCCGCCGCCCCCCCACCCCGGCTTCGACGGACGACTGGAAAGAAAAGGCAGACGGCCGGGAACGTCGGACGACCCCCAAACGGGGCCCACCCTCACGTCATTCACTCACCTGCTCCTGTAAGACGACCCCCTCCTCCTCTTTGACTAGACAGCATCGAGCGGGGAGTGGACCCCTCTTACGTCGGAACCAGTCCCGGACCTGGTCGCAAGGATCTTTCGGGGCAGCCCCGCCCCCCAAGACCCCCAGCAGAGAGCCGCCAGCCGCTTTGAACGGAGACGCAGCCGGAGTGGTCCGCGGTCTTCCGGCCGTCCCGCCGCCCCCCCTGGCCCGCCGCCTCCCCCGGCTGCTCCTCCAAATGACCGGGGGGGGGGGATACGGCGGTGCAGCCGTCCGGAGCCCCCCGGCAGGGCTCTCTGCCCTCCAGGCCACCTAAAAGGGCTCTTGGAGCGCGGCCGGCCCTGGGGGGCGAAAAGGGACCGGCCCCACCCGGGCCAGGATCCTGCCCCGCCTCCCGCCCGCGGATCTTCTGAAGAGGGGAATTGATGCGGCGGGCGGATCTCGTAGGAGTAGAAGTCCCCGACCTGCCCGGCAGGTGGCGCTAAGAAACCGTGCGGAGGCCGGTCCGAGCGCGGGGTTTCCTCGGGGTTGGGGGTTCTCGTCGGATTGCTGGGAGCACGAGTGGATCGTGGGCTTCAGGCGGGTGGGAAATGCAGTCCCCGCCCCGTCCTGGGGTTTGTTCACCCCGAGTCTGGTCGCCTTCCTTGTCTTCTTGAGAATAAATGGAATTGGTCTTGAAGGCTCCCTCCCGCCTCCCCTGTGAGAACCTGGGTTCCTGGGGGCCCCGATCTCGACGCGCGAGCAAAAGGGCAGGTCACCCTTCTAAGGAGGTCCCCTGGGTTCAGTGTCACTTACTCTCAAGTAAGCAGGCTTGAGCGCTGTCCTATATACTAGTGAACGCTGCGGAGACATTGCCCTGCGCCTCTCTGGGAACGCACCCTTTCCACTTGTGGTGGCGCTTGACCGCTCCACGGATCTCTTTGGATCACTCGCCTCTGGACCAGGGGTGGGGGTCTGCCAGACCTGGCCAGAACAGGACCCCCGAAAGCCAGCAAGGTGCAACGGTTAAGAGCAGGTTGAGTCTTATCTGGAGGACCAGGTTTGATTCTCCACTCTTCCAGGTGAAGCCTGCTGGGTGAGCTTGGGCTAGTCACAGTTCTCTCAGAACTCTCTCAGCCTCACTTACCTCCCGAGGGGTCCACTGTGCGGAGAGGAAGGGAAAGGAGTTTGTAAGTTGCTTTGAGACTCCTTGGAGGAGAGAAAGGGGGGGGATATATACCTCCTTATATATTGGAGCAGCAGTGGCGTAGGAGGTTAAGAGCTCGTGTATCTAATCTGGAGGAACCGGGTTTGATTCCCCGCTCTGCCGCCTGAGCTGTGGAGGCTTATCTGGGGAATTCAGATTAGCCTGTACACTCCCACACACGCCAGCTGGGTGACCTTGGGCTAGTCACAGCTTCTCGGAGCTCTCTCAGCCCCACCCACCTCACAGGGTGTTTGTTGTGAGGGGAAAAGGGCAAGGAGATTGTCAGCCCCTTTGAGTCTCCTGCAGGAGAGAAAGGGGGGATAGAAATCCAAACTCCTCCTCCTCCTCCTCCTCCTCCTCCTCCTCCTCCTTCTTCTTCTTCCTCTTCCTCTTCTTCCTCCTCCTCCACCACCACCACCACCACCACCCGGGCCCATCCCAAGAATGACATGCGAACAAATTGTGTGAGTTGCCCCCTAGTGAGTAGGCCCAAGGAATCGTCAGCCTCTGACCAGGATGGCCGGGACTAAGCTGGCCAGGCCAGGTGGCAGAAGATCTTGGAAGATCATTTGGGTCAGCCCTTGGATAAGAGACCATCCAGGAAGTCCAGGATTGCCAGCAGAGGCAGAGGAACGGCACCCCCCCACTCCCCCTGAGATGCTACAAGAGATGGACAGGGAGGAACCCAACTCCAGGAGTTTACCTTTTCCTGGCATGGAGAGGTGCAGACAGAGTGGAAGCCTGAGCCGAAAGGAGGAAGATGTGGGGTTTGTCTGGGGCAGGGGAGGGTGGTCACAGGTCTGGAATCCATGCCCTGTGAGGAGAGACTTGGGGAGCTGCGGATGTTTAGTCTGGAGAAGCGAAGCTTAAGGAGGGACATGATAGCCATAAGAACATAAGAACGAGCCTGCTGGATCAGACCAGAGTCCATCTAGTCCAGCTCTCTGCTACTCGCAGTGGCCCACCAGGTGCCTTTGGGAGCTCACCTGCAGGAGGTGAAAGCAAGGGCCTTCTGCTGCTGCTGCTGCTGCTTCTGAGCACCTGGTCTGCTTAGCAGCCATGGACTGACTTCTCCTCCATAAAGATTGGTAGCCATGTTTAGATATTGGAAGGGATGTCATGTTGGTGAGGGAGCAAGCTTGTTTTCTGTGGCTCCAGAGACCAGGACCAGGAGTCATGGGTTCAAGGGGAAGGAAAAGAGATTCCACCTGAACATCAGGAAGAACTTCCTGACCGTCAGGGCTGTTCGACAGTGGGATTAGCTGCCTGGGAGGGTGGTGGAGTCTCCTTCTGTGGAAGTTTTTTTTTAAAGAGAGGCTGAATGGCCCTCTGTCAAGGGTGCTTTAATTGGGTATCCCTGCATGACAGAGGGTTGGACTGGATAGCCCTTGGGGGTCTCTTCCCACTCTATGATTCTATGAGATCATCACCCCTGGAGAAAAGGACTGTCTTAGAGAGGGGGCTCTATGGCATTAAACCAGAATCCCCCCCACTCAAATCTCCAGAAATTTCCTAACCCAGAGTTGGCAACCCCAGACAAACACAACCTGCCAGTGGGGCAGGAACGTGGCCATGAAAGGCAAGAGCCGCTCTGTTCTGGGGTTCCAGGAGAAGGTGGGCTTTGGAATGGCACATGCGCGGGTGGGGGGTGGGGAGCAAGACAGGGCGGGGGCAGGGGGACCGGAGCACATTGCAGGACCTGAGACAGAACTGCAGGTCCCAGGAGGGAGAAGAGGGCGGGGGTCCATCAGAGGATGGGTGAGGGGAGGCAATCCTTCCAGGCAAGATCTGGGGCCAAGCTGAGGCTTATCCGGCTCAGTGGGGAGGGGGCTCTTGTTTGGACCCAGAGCATCCCTCCCTCAGCTGCCGCCCCCACAGGCTGCCCCCCCCCGGGCCTCTAGCAGCCAAGTCCTGCTGGACCTGACCTCCCACAGGAACTCGTGAAGCCGCCTCCTGACGAGTTAGACCCTCCATCCATCCAGGTAGAATTGCCTACCAGACCGGCGGCAGCCGCTCTCCACGACCTCAGGCTGAGCAAGGTCCTTGACTTGACGCGACCTGCAGTCTGATCCCAGCTGGAAAGGTCGGGGCAAGGGAAGCTGCTCCAGGTGGCTTTGTGCGGCTGCACAAGCTGGCAGAGAGGCGCAGCCAGGGAGCGTTGTCGCTGAGTAGGGAATTCGAACCCGGGTCTCCCTGGGCCTCGTCTGACAGACCACCCACTGCACTGGCCTGGGCCCCCTGCCTCACCCGCTCGGGCTGAGTTGGGCTCGAACGGTTCTTTTCCGGGACCGCTTGCTGGGAAGCAAATAGTCCGTGGAGGAAGCGGAGTGCTAAATAACGGCCTCGTCTTGATTGAAACCGCCACTTGCTCTGATGTTGCCCACCAGAGAGCTGTTTGCTTCCAGGCACAGCCAGACGGAGGAGATTGGCTCCTTGTCCAGCTGGGAAGAGGGTGGGAGGATGCCAACCCAAAAGGAGTCATCGGTGGCTGGTCTCTCCCACCCCCACCACTATAACTGGCAACAGGCCCCCAGTCAGCACTTAGCTAGCAAAGGATTGTGAGACCGCACAGGCAAGCAACTGCACGGGGGGGGGGGGGGGGGAAAGGGGATTGGGCCCAGAGGTGGGACCCAGCAGGTTCTCACAGGTTCCCGAGAGTAGGTTACTCATTATTTGTGTGTGCCGAGAGGGGGTTACTGATTGGTGATTTTACCACGTGATTTTTGCCTTAGTGACGCCCCTCCTCTCAGCAGTAGCGCACAGAACTGGAAGCAGTCTAGCAGGAGGTGCACCGGCGGGCGTGCCAGCCTGCGCCTGCGTGCATTCGTTTCCCACCCAAGGACTGGCGCAGCAGCTGTGTCCTTGCCACAGCTCTGCCCAGGAATGCCCCGCCCCCGGAATGCCCGGCCACGCCCCCATCGTGCCCCACCCAGCCCCATTGTGCTACGCCACAGTTTGAATCCCACCACCATGGGAACCTGTTACTAAAATTTTTGGATCCCACCATTGATTGGGCCCCCCAAGAGGGAGGAGTTGCAGACGTGGTCTCTGAGCGAGAGGGGTCTGTCACGAGAAAACCAAAGCTTCGGTCCCTGAATGATGGCCACACCCCCTTCGTGGGCCTGAAGTGTCCGGCCACGCCCCCCTTGGGCTTTGCTAGGTCTTGAAACCTTAAGCCAATAGATGAACTCTGTTGTGTTGAAGGCTTTCACGGCCGGATTCAACTGGTTGTTGTGGGTTTTCCGGGGGACTGTGTGGCCGTGGTCTGGTAGGTCTTGTTCCTAATGTTTTGCCTGCATCTGTGGCTGGGATACAACGGCCATTAAGTCCAGCCCCCTGCCATGCAGGAACTCCTTGATCTCAGATTGCAAATGCCTTAGCAGACCAGGTGCTCAGGAGCAGCAGCAGCAGAAGGCCATTGTGTTCACCTCCTGCATGCGAGCTTTCAAAGGCACCTGGTGGGCCACTGCGAGTGGCAGAGAGCTGGACTAGATGGACTCTGGTCTGATCCAGCTGGCTTGTTCTTATGTTCTTATGTTCACAATCAAAGCACTCCTGACATATGTCATCCAGCCTCTGTTGAAAAACCTCCAAAGAAGGAGACTCCACCACTCTCCGAGGCAGTGAACTCCACTGTCAAACAGCCCTGATGGTCAGGAAGTTCTTCCTAATGTTTAGGTGGCATCTCTTTTCCTGCACCTTGAACCCATGGCTCCGTGTCCTGGTCTCTGAGGCAGCAGAAAACAAGCTTGCTCCCTTTTTGTTGAGGATGTGGTGGGGTGCATTCTCTGGGAATCCGTCCACGACGACAGCATGTGGGGCTCACATGAGGCAATCAGCCAGCCCCCATTCCATAGCCGTTCCGGCTCCGGAAAGTGGCCCAGGAAGGAAGGCAGAATGAACTCTTCCTCCTGCATAAGCACCCGAGCCAAGCCAGGCCCCGGAGGGCTTTGGGACCTTCGCGCCTCAGTATGACCTGTGGTGGCCCCCACCAGTTGGTTGGGTCCTGAGAGCAGCCCAGAGCCCCATGTGGGGGTCTGTATTCCCAGGGACTTTGGGGGGATGTCTGTAATTCACTGAAAGAACAAAGATGGACATTTAAGGGCTGGATCCAGCTTCCTGGAGAATTTGCAGGCAGTGCAGGTGTGGAAATTGTTGGAAGATCCACACCTGGTGCGTGTGTATCCCTTGAAAATTAGCAGAGTGGCACAGAGGCTAAAACACAGGGAAGCTTACCTGGGTACAAACACGTGGTTGAGCTTGCTAGAGAGAACTTCAGACACAAAAGAAAATCAGAGTCATTTGTAGTTTCTTATCTAATAAAAAGAGTATTTATTAGTGAACTCCATTCTGGATAGAAAGGTGGAGAGACAGGTTCACTATCTAGTCTAATCTAGCTGGATGGAGGCGGATGCGTAGGAGACACATCCTCTCTCCTAGGCATGGTGAAAGTAAGAGTAAAGGGAGGAGTGTGTGTGTCGGAGGAAAGAAGGCGGAAGCAAGGGAGGAAGTCCCTAAGAGTATCAGTCTACATCAAAGGGATAGACTCAGCATGATAGAGTAAAGGTGACAAATTCCTAAGTCCCTATCTAGCCACTAGCTCGCTAGTAAAAACCCCCTCTGTAGGATGAGGCAGGAAACAGCGTATAGTCCCTTTCTTCCAACAGAAATTACCTGCTTGACCTCCCCTCGGGGTCCCTGCGGGCTCTGAGCTCAACGCCACGGCCGCAGGAACCAGCTTCCCGCCCTTCTCTCTTTTCCAATCTTGTGCCGTCCACCCCGATTAAGAGCTGGGATGGACTCAGGAGCCGGCACGGATGGCAATTTGGTTGCCCTAATGAAAGCCATTATTACACGGATGTTGTTTTTGTTAATGAGATACGGAGGACTCCTGCGGTGAGCCAGAAGGCACAGGAGCGGGGAGAAAAGAGGGACGCTGGTCACCAAAGGAGCAACGTTGCCCTGCCCTAGACCACTGGCATCTCCCCCCACCCACCAAGGGTGTCAGTAGGGCCAGGATGGGGGAAGGGGCAGGAGGGCCTGTGGGGCCCAAACTCAAAGGGTGTCTCACATTTAGACATGTGTTTCTTTTGGGGTATCTGGCTCAGGGTCTCCGAAATGGGAAGTTGCCCATGGACCTCTGGGCACCAGTAAGGGACAGCGCAGGGGGTGCGGGGGTGGGGGGGAAAGCTTCATGCTGCAGAGAAGGACAGAACAAGAATTGGTCTTTATACCCTGCATTTCTTCACTGTAAGGAGCAGCAGTGGCGTAGGAGGTTAAGAGCTCGTGTATCTAATCTGGAGGAACTGGGTTTGATTCCCAGCTCCGCCGCCGGAGCTGTGGAGGCTCATCTGGGGAATTCAGATTAGCCTGGGCACTCCCACACACGCCAGCTGGGTGACCTGGGGCTAGTCACAGCTTCTCGGAGCTCTCTCAGCCCCGTTCAGACAGAGCTGCCATTGGCCTAAGGTCACCCAGCAGGCTTCATGTGTAGGAGCGTGGAAACAAATCCAGTTCAGCAAATCAGAGTCCAGCGCTCAGGAGGAGGAGGAGGAGAGTTGGATTTACATTCCCCCTTTCTCTCCTGTAGGAGACTCAAAGGGGCTTACAATCTCCTCCCCCCCCCCCAACAAACACCCTGTGAGGTGGGTGGGACCGAGAGAGCTCCAAAGAACTGTGACTAGCCCAAGGTCACCCAGCTGGCATGTGTCGGAGTGCACAAGCTAATCTAGTTCACCACAGAAGCCTCCACAGCTCAAGGGGCAGAGCAAGGAATCAAACCCGGTTCTCCAGATTGGAGTGCACCGGCTCTTAACCACTACACCACGCTGGCTTGGGAGAGGACCAAGGGAGCCAGGCAGGCTGCATAATCTGCAGCGCTACAGAACTGAGACCATTTGAGCCTACAGCCTGGGCCAGAGCCAGGCCTTTCCGTCTGTCCGGCAGCCGTTTTTCAGGGTTGGGGCCTTCCTTCGGGGACTGAGCCCAGCGCCTCCTGCATGCCGCTCTGAGGCTCTCCCCTTCCACTGAAGCACGCCCCCCCCCCCACTCTGGGGCTGCCCCTGAGAGGCTGGTTTCATGGGAGGTGGATGTATCCAGCAAAAGGGGGCGGGGCAGGGCAGGGGGAGTGCTTCCCGTGTGTGATCCCCGGCTCTGTGTGGGATCCCGTGAGAGAGCCCCGGCTCCCTACAGGGCTGTCAGCCAAGAGCTCACTGTTACAGCTCCCGAGATCCAGGAGGAGGCTATAATTCAGGAGATCATAAAACATCCCTTAGTTTATAATAAGTGAATTATTTACTGGCGACCCAGGCTAAACGCTGAGGGCCATAAATTATGGAGCGACAGATCTGTCAAGGCGTTCCCATAAATAAGTAATCCGGTGCCGTCTTCGGGCGCCCACTCAATTACTCACTCCAGCTCCCATCTAAACGCCCTCCTGGGGAAATCACTCAACACCGGCTGGTTCAGGAATTAGGACAGTGGAAAAGGCAAAATTGTTAAGCCCTGGTCTGTTTGTGTATGAGAGAGAGAGAGAGAGAGAGAGAGAGAGAGAGAGAGAGAGCTGTGGAGGACCCAATAAATCACAACATGCCATCTGTGAGAGTCTTTCGTGCTGGGAGGAGGAAACGCACAAAGAGCCTAGGACACCAAGGAGGTGGGGGTCCCAATCCAGGAACTACCACCAGTTACCCTAGTCTGGGATGACCCCTCTGTGGCCCAGAAAGGGCCTTCCCACAGTTTTGTAGGGTGGCAGAGAAAGGGCAGCTGCCTCCCCAAACAGGCAGTTGTGAATCCCCCTCCTGGTGAGAGCCAGCGTGGTTAACAGCGTGGTTAAGAGCCGTGAGCTCTAATCTGGCGAACCGGGTTTGTTTCCCTCCTCCTCCACATGAGTGGTGGGCTCTAATCTGGATAACCAGTTTTGACCCCCCCCCCCACACCTCTCCACAAAAAGCCCGCTGGGTGACCTTGGGCCAGTCACAGTTCTCTCTGAACTCTCTCAGCCCCACCTGCCTCACAAGGTGTCTGTTGTGAGGAGGGGAAGTGAAAGGAGTTTGTCAGCCATTTTGAGTCTCCTTACAGGAGAGATTAAGGCAGGGTATACATCCAAACTGTTCTTCTTCTTTGCCATTCCTTTGTTTCCTGGTTGTTCCTCTGCCAGGAGAGCTGTCCGCAGGAACTGGAGGCAAAAATCTCCCCCAGAACTATTGAAAGCATGGGTCTGGATTCCCTAGTTATATAATTTTGTGGACACCCTCAATTAACTCCCCTGTTCGGAGGCCACGCGGACTGACCCTGTGCAAAGCGTGTTAGAATCACAGAATCATAGAGTGGGAAGAGACCCCAAGGGCCATCAAGTCCAAAACCCCTTCAATGCACGGACATGCAATCAAAGCACTCCTGTCAGATGGCCATCCGGCCTCTGTTCAAACATCTCCACCGAAGGAGATTGACTACCCTGCAAGGTAGTGCGTTCCACTTTCAAACAGCCCTGACAGTCAGAAAGTTTTTCCTGATGTTTCGGTTGAATCTCTTTTCCTGCACCTTGAACCCATGACTCCTGGTCCTGGTCTCTGGAGCAGCAGAAAACAAGCTTGCTCCCTCACCAACATGACAGCCCTTCAAATATCTAAACATGGCTATTATGTCACCTCTTCACCTTCTCTTCACCAAACTAAACATCCCCAGCTCCCTAAGTCTCTCCTCGTGGGGCGTGGATTCCACACCTTTTACCATTTTGGTTGCCCTCCTCTGGACACGTTCCAGCTTGTCAATATCCTTCTTGAATTGCGGTGCCCAGAACTGTACACAATATTCCAGGTAAGGTCTGACCAATGCAGAACAGAGAGGTACTATTACAATCCTCAATCTGGACACTATACTCCTATTGATACAGCCCAAAATCACATTGGCTTTCTTGGCCGCCGCATCACACTAATAACTCATGTTTAGTTTATGGTCTACTAAGACTCCCAGATCCCTTTCGCATGTAGTGTTATCAAGCCAGGTGTCCCCCATCCTATATCTGTGCATTTCATTTTTTCCGCGTGAGTGTAGTATCTTACATTAGTCTCTGTTGAAATTCATTTTGTTTGTTTTGGCCCAGCTCTCTAATCTGTCTAAGGGGTAGGGAACCTGCGGCTCTCCAGATGTTCAGGAACTACAATTCCCATCAGCCTCTGTCAGCATGGCCAATTGGCCATGCTGGTAGGGGCTGATGGGAATTGTAGTTCCTGAACATCTGGAGAGCCGCAGGTTCCCTACCCCTGGTCCAGATCATTTTGAATTCTGACTCTGGGGTATTAGCTACCCCTCCTAATTTGCCAAATTAGTAGGTAACATAACGTACGCTTGGGACTAGACCCAAGTCCTGTTCATTGGATAAAAGCATCTTCCTGAGTGGTTCCGTCCAGGATGGTCTGGGGTAGGAGGATGTGCAGCTGTCTTCCACCCAACCTCTCTGGTGCAACCCCCCAGTAGAGCCGACAGAAAGCGTGGAGGCAGTGGGCTCCCGAAAGCCCCCACCCTGCATCACAGAATGGAAGGTCCATGGGCTGGTAGGTCCCTGACCCCTGCAGGGTACCCTAAAAAACCCTTGGTCCTGATTCCATCCCCCCTGCCCTGTTCCCTTCATGAAAACACCCTCCCGTTCTGCAAAATGCTAGAAGCGCTGGAGCCTCCGTGACCTCTGCAGGCGGGCTGACCCATCACCTGAGGTGACTCCAGAGGATGCCTACGAACAAGTACCTGCTCACCGTACCCATTTGCAGGGTGGCACCTTCAGAAAATCCAGCTTTCACCCTCTCCTTGCACCACAGGTAGGCTTGGTAAATGCCCTAGAAATTCGGTAAAATTCAGATTCGGATCTATTCGGCCATAAAGTTATCTGTACAGCATTCAGATATACCTGAATATTCGGGCCGAATATTTGTTGCACCCGAATCTCCAAGCCCAACAAGTTCAATTGGTGGAGGACACCCCCCCCCCCCCACACACACACGCTCACACATACCCACACTCACACGGACAGAGCCTAACTGTGCTTTTTTATTGCTTTTGTCCAGAATACTGAATTTACGCTTCGAATCTGCTTGCTTTATTTCTCAGTAGCGACCCGGCCTCCCCCGGCAGTCACCTAGAGATCCCTGCAGGCACGGCAAAAGCCCTCTGTGGTCCCCAGCTTGTTATAATATTTTATAGGCGCTTGTATATTCTGCTTTGAGTGAGCCATATGTTTTACGGGGCCTGTGACGACGGCCCAGGAACTCAGCCCCTCCACGCCCCAATCCATGCAGGGGATTAAATCTCCATCAGCAAAGGTCTTTTGCATTCATAGCTGCCTTTGTGCAGGGATAAATATTTCCCCACCGATGATCATTAAAGCAGCGGCAGCCGACGCAGGGAAGTAAATGGCAGTGCTGGTCAGAGGACCAGGTTCGCTCCATCCTTTAGAAGCTTCTTTTGGGCTGATGTTCCTGGGTCTTTTACCTGCAACGGGGGGGGGGGGAGGCCACCATAGGTGCTTCTGTTGCCAAAGAATGGTGCGAACTGGAGGAGTCTGGATCTTGCTGCCAAAAGTGCCCATGGTGCCCTTCCACGGAGAATCACCGGAACTGGCTCCCGGGATCAAAAAAGCTTCCTCTTGGCATCTGACCCACCAAAATGTCTGGCCAGGATTTCCCAGGAGCACCTGAAGCTCGAACCCAGAACCACCTCCCTCTGAAGCTGCCTGAAGAGGGTCCGCTGGGCCCCCACGCCACGGTGCGCTTCTCTGCTGCCCAAGGCCTGGCTCCATGCAGCTCTGCCGCCCTATGTCCTGTCCTCGAGCTTTTCTTCTAATCCGGAGAACTGGGTTTGATTCCCTGCTCTGCCACTTGAGCTATGGAGGCTTATCTGGTGAACCAGATTAGCTTGTGCATTCCAAAACATGCCAGCTGGGTGACCTTGGGCTAGTCACCGTTCTTCAGAGCTCTCTCAGCCCCACCCACCTCACAGGGTGTTTGTTGTGGGGGGGGGAGGGAAAGGAGACCCTTTGAGTCTCCTTACAGGAGAGAAAGGAGGGGGGCATAAATCCAACTCCTCCCCCTCCTCCTCCCCTCCTCCTGTTCTGGCCTCTGCCTCTCTGCTCATCTGTGGTAGTCATGGGGGGGGGGGGGTGCTTCTGAGTTCGGTGAAAACTGGATTTCACTGACCCAAAGAGGCACACGTGAGTTTCCACGGCACAAGTGTGGATTCAAACCTGGGTCTCCCAGATTCTAGTCAGGCACCATAACCACTATGTGAGCAACGCTGAAGAACTGGAAATTATGCTTTAAAGAAATACAATATAAGGATATCAATATAGTAGCATTACTTATATAGATCTCTCCCTCTGCTCTTAGGTTAGGCTAACTACATTCCTTAGTTAATTACCCAGACAAGGAGCCCCTCAGTCTATAGGGCTAATTTACTGTTAGATATTGGGAAGATAACCCTTTCCAATATGCAGAGATAGCCATAAACAACTTGAATGTCTAAACACCCCGTCCATGTTTTCCTGGCCTCTCAGGAACTTGATGACCTTACTGTTGTTACAAGAAGTACCATAAACAAGGTGATAGCCGGAGCAGCCAGGATGCAATAGATAACTGTTCTCACATTCACTTGGTTTAGAAATGCGCTGCTTGGGAACTTGTACCAAATGTTTGACGTGGGATAATTTGTTGCAATCCTAAATCTTTTGCAACGTATGTGACTCTGCTTTGATGTACCCTAAAGGGACCCTTTAAAAACCCTGGACCTTCCACCAGTTCGGGGCAGCTCTCATTTTAGGTGGGATCTGTGCTGGCTTAGAAATAAACTCTGCTTTTATTCTGAGTAAGACTTTTTGTCTGTGATTGGGAACCTTTGCCTCTCTTTCTTCCCTCTGGCTTGAGGGGAGAAGAGTTCCCTTGCCCCTTGGCCTAGGTGGCTGTAACGGAAACTCTAGATAGAGAGGCAGCTCTATTATATTCATAATAATAATAATTCTAATCTGAATCTTGCCTACAAATTGGTGCCATGACTCGGATTTAAATACAGCCCTCTGGCTCTGCCCCTTTCCTGGCCTGGTGGGAGCGCGCCCCTCTGCCTCTTTTGGCTCAGGGCTCATCAGGTCCTAGGCCTGGGTGTCTTTGCCTTTGTGCTGTACTGATCCGAGCAGCCAGCTGATTTCAGGAGGGCTGCCGCCGGCTTCCTATTTTTTTCCCTCTTCCCTTTTTCTTCGGGACAACGCTCCAGTTTTTCTGCAAGAACACCTCTCCGGACGACAGAAGCCAGGTGCAGTAGAGATCTGTGTTTGTTTTGTTTCTGTCTGGTCTGAATAAAGCTTACGTCTTGTTTTGTGTTGTGGGGTACCCCTAGGCCACCTTTAAGATAAAAGCCTAGACGTCTGAGGTCCCGTGCTAGTTTGTTTTTACAGACGGGTTAAGTATTGGTTCCTGATTACTCTGTAACAGGCTGATAAGAACTGTGTGGAAAACCCCCCCTTTCCTCTGATTCCGTCATGGTTTGGCCTAGCAAACTGCGAAAGGATGAGAAGGGGGGCCCCCAGTCTGAGGACTCAGCTCTTGCCTGTATTTTGCATAATTGGAAACTTCTCAAATGCAAGATTTGAGGAAAGAGGGAGAAACTGATTGATTGGTGTGTGAAGGAATGGCCTCTCTTTTATTTGGACGGAGGTGCCCGGTGGCCTTCGGAGGGGACCCTGGATCTCGCCACCATTCAATCTCTCTACCAGGTCCTTATGACCTCGGAACGCTCCCAGCAAGGGGCAGCTTTGAAAGCCACTTTTATGGAAATCAGCTTGTGCCCCGGCAACTATACCATTCCTGATGGCTCATCCCTGGTGGTTTACAGACCGCCGCCGGCAGCGCCAGGGACTGGCCCTCCCTTCCGCTGCTCGGCTCCGATCTTGCCTCCTCCCCCGGATGAGCTGTACCCTCCCATTCCTCGCCCGTATGTCCCGTTGATTCCCACTCCGCCGCCTACCCCAGCTCAGGATCAGGCTCAGAATCTGGCCCCAGCACCCCCTTTGGGCGACCAAGGGGGGCAGGGGGAAGCACTCCAACTAGTAGCCGCCCGAGAGCTGGAGGACAGGAGAGCCAGGGAAGCGGCGCTTGCGGCGGCAACGGCGGAAACTCAAGCTGAAATTGAGAAGTCAGCTAGAATTATTAGGGCAGCTGAGGGACTGGCAGACAGTCCTACTGGCACTCTCCGGCGCTCAGAGCGCAGGAAGCACTCGCCTGACCGGTATGTGCCGGGAACTTTCCCTCTGAGGGACCAGGTTGTGCTGGATCAACAAGCCGCACCTCTCTCCCGGTCCGTCTCCGACAGTATCCCATTGCACAACATGTGCGGATTGGGCTACAGCCGGTGATTGATCGCCTCCTGCGAAATGGCATTTTGGAGGAGTGCGCCTCTCCCTTTAACACTCCAATCATTGGAGTCCCAAAGAAGGACGGCACTTTTCGCATGGTCCATGACCTCCGCAGCATCAACCAAATTACGGTGGATCTCCATCCAGTCGTCCAAAAATCCTTACACTTTGCTCACCTTAATTCCCGCTGATCATGCATATTTTACTTGCCTTGATTTGAAGGATGCATTTTTTTCTGTGCCTCTAGATCCTGCTTGTAGAGATATTTTTGCTTTTGAGTGGTCTTACCCGGATGGCCGTAAAACATAAATCCGTTGGACCAGCCTGCCTCAGGGTTTCAAGAATAGCCCCACTCTTTTTGGGTCTGCTCTTGAACACAGGCTTCGGGTTTTGGATCCCCCGGAGGGGTTTAACCTTCTCCAGTATGTTGATGATCTTCTCCTTTCTGCAGCTGATGCCCTTACATGCACGCATGCCACTATTTCTCTCCTTAATTTTTTTTTGGCACAGGAGGGGTTCCGGGTCTCGCAGGCAAAAGCCCAAATCACTCCGGAAACGGTGCTCTATCTTGGTTATCAATTAAAAAGGGGGGAGAGAGCTTTGACAGCATCTAGGAAAGATGCGATAACCAAAATAAAGCAACCCGAGACCAGGAAGGATTTAAGGAAGTTCTTGGAATTGCAGGTTACACCAGAAACTGGATCCCAGACTATGCTACCTTAACAAAACCTCTGTATGAGATGCTGCCGGGGCCCGAACTCGCAAAAATAGAATGGGAAACCCTGGAGATTAACGCTTTTCAGGCAGTAAAGCAGGCTCTTATCAGTGCCCCGGCACTGGGCCTCCCTGACTCCACGAAAGAATTTTTTCTGTTCCTGCATGAACAGAAGGGAATAGCAAAGGGAGTCCTGACCCAGGAGTTTGCTGACACTCAGAGACCTGTAGCATACTTATCAAAACAACTTGACTTGGTAGCTAAGGGATGGCCCGCGTGCCTACCTGCTGTAGCTGCTGCTTGTCTATTAGTAGAGGATGCTTTAAAATTTACGCTGGGGGGGGACCTGACTGTCTATGTTCCTCATGCAGTTTTAGCCATGTTAGAACGGAAAGGGGGCCACTGGTTAACTCAGCAGCTATAAATATCAGGCCATCCAAATTGACAGCCCAGGGGTAAAATGTGTAGTCTCCACCAAGCTGAACCCAGCTACGCTTCTGCCTGATGAGAGTCCTCTTCTGCATGATTGTATTGAAACAATAGACATGACATACGCAGCCCGTGCAGATTTACAGGATCAGCCACTAGAAAACCCAGAGGTAGAATTTTGGACAGATGGGAGCAGCTATATGGTGGAGGGGAAGCGGTTTTCTGGCTTTGCAGTTGTCACCCAGAACTCAGTCATAGAAGCCAGAACACTGCCCCCTACATATTCTGCACAGGCTGCGGAACTCATGGCTGTAATGCGAGCGCTGGTCCTGGCAACAGGCCAGCGGGCAAATATATACACAGACTCCAGATATGCCTTTGGGGTTGCACATGCGTTTGGGGAACTTTGGAAACAAAGGGGTCTACTAACCTCTAAAGGATCAAAAATCAAACATGCCTCGCTTGTGCTGGGCCTTCTGGAGGCCATAGACGGACCTAGCGAACTTGCAATTGTACACTGCAAGGAACATGCAGCAGGGGACTCCATCCTGGCCCGGGGTAACAGAAGGGCAGACACCGCTGCAAAAGCAGCAGCAGGGGGAAAGCAGGTTTACTACACTACTAAGGAAGCCGTTGCACAAGCCCTCATTGAAAGGTTACAAAGACCTAGAAAAACTTTTTGGGAGGAAATGGAAGAAAAGGACGAGGAGGATTTAGAAAGGGCAGCATGGGCCCAAGAGGTGTGGGAACACGAACATGCTGCCATAACAGGAGCTCTCATCCCAGCAGTGCAGGACTTAGACCCAATATACACACAAAAGGAAAACAAATTTGCTGAAGGGAATGGACTACACTCCAGGGAGGACGGATGGTGGGAAACAGAGCAGGGAAAGATCTATGTGCCTGAAGGGCTGGTATTTCAGATCTTGAAAAACCTCCACACAGGCACCCACATTGGGTGTCAGGGTCTGATAAATTGGTTTGATCTATATTTTATTGGAGCCAAAGTCAGAGCACAGGCAGAAGCAATTACAAAAAACTGTGTTATCTGCCAACGGACAAACGTTTCCTCCAACCGTCCTGTATGGGAGACCCTACCCTCTATCCCGACCCATCCTGGCTGACGAAGCCAGGGTGGGTGATGCTTTAACTGTCGAATATATTTCTTGCCTAGCTGCCTCAGTCTCACAGCTGCACCGTGACCTGAACGAAATCCGACCAGAAGGACTGACTGCCCCGCTGCATCCTTTCGTGCCGGGAGACTGGGTCTACAAGGCTACAAGAAGGAGCCTCTCATTCCGGTGTGGAAGGGCCCCTTTCAAGTCCTCCTTGCCACTCAAGCTTCGGTGAAAGTCGGAGGGGTAAAGACCTGGGTCCATCACACTCGCCTGAAACACGCTGACGCACCACCCCTTGTGGAAGCTAGAGAAACAGCGGCTCGTGACGAGGACATCTGGTCGGCTGAATTGGGATCTGATTTGCGCATGCTTTTCCGCAGAAAGCCAGCCCACTGTGAAACACCCCCTCCGGCATCTGAATCTGAGGAGGACGACACTGATGCAGCCCTAACCTTGCCGGAAAACGAACACATCTAAACTGCCTGTTGGAATATTTTCCAGATACGGTCTTCAGTCTTCAGTAGAGGCATAAGTCCGGGTTCTTCCCTTTCCGAGGGACCCGGTGTCCTGTGACACTGAACTATATTTTGTGTTCGAATCAACAGCCCGCAGAACTCTCCCGGTTGAAGACATCGCTGGAAAGGACCACCAACGAGGCTGAGGCAGAACTGTGTTAATACTTAAAGTTTTCTTATGCTTTTTAACTTTGTGTTTTGATCTAGTTTCTTAGCTGCCCTTATGTATATGCTCCCTACCCCTTCTAAACTCCCGTTTCACAGTTATTGGATTGCACCCTACTTAGCTCCTGCCTGTCGCCCCTGTCCCCACTATTCTTTACAAATATATGGTATTGCTGTAGAAAACATTACTGTAGAATACTTAACAATCTTCGAAGCATCTCCCCAGTAGCCTTCCACAGTGGGGTCCTAAGATTGTCTCTACCCTCGTCAGCGCTGCAACACTGAACCTGGTTCAGTTAGTGTGCCCCCTCAGGTTCCTTCAGGCGCACAATTAAAAAGGGGGGATTTTGTGAGCAACGCTGAAGAACTGGAAATTATGCTTTAAAGAAATACAATATAAGGATATCAATATAGTAGCATTACTTATATAGATCTCTCCCTCTGCTCTTAGGTTAGGCTAACTACATTCCTTAGTTAATTACCCAGACAAGGAGCCCCTCAGTCTATAGGGCTAATTTACTGTTAGATATTGGGAAGATAACCCTTTCCAATATGCAGAGATAGCCATAAACAACTTGAATGTCTAAACACCCCGTCCATGTTTTCCTGGCCTCTCAGGAACTTGATGACCTTACTGTTGTTACAAGAAGTACCATAAACAAGGTGATAGCCGGAGCAGCCAGGATGCAATAGATAACTGTTCTCACATTCACTTGGTTTAGAAATGCGCTGCTTGGGAACTTGTACCAAATGTTTGACGTGGGATAATTTGTTGCAATCCTAAATCTTTTGCAACGTATGTGACTCTGCTTTGATGTACCCTAAAGAGACCCTTTAAAAACCCTGGACCTTCCACCAGTTCGGGGCAGCTCTCATTTTAGGTGGGATCTGTGCTGGCTTAGAAATAAACTCTGCTTTTATTCTGAGTAAGACTTTTGTCTGTGATTGGGAACCTTTGCCTCTCTTTCTTCCCTCTGGCTTGAGGGGAGAAGAGTTCCCTTGCCCCTTGGCCTAGGTGGCTGTAACGGAAACTCTAGATAGAGAGGCAGCTCTATTATATTCATAATAATAATAATTCTAATCTGAATCTTGCCTACAACTACACCACATGTCCCTGCTTGGGTTCCAGGGGTTAGCATTCTTAATTTGGACCCTGTCGCATGCAGCTTTCCTCTAGAGGGAATCTATCCTCGTGGCTTGGCAGGGGGCGGGCTGCCCTTCTCCTTTCTACTCACAAAGTCCACCCAGGCCTGCAGCTCAGCCCTGACTCTTGAACCACGCTGCCTTGCACATCAGGTTCCCCCTCCCTCCCCTGTCTCCTTTCCAAATGGAGCCCTAGCCTGACCCTTCTCGGCTGGCCTGGCGAGGGAGCTGCCTGCCAGGGAGTCTCAGCTGCAACCCCCCTCCCCCCAGAATTAACCCCCAGAAAGGCACAAGAGCTGGCCGGCCGTGACCCCTTCCAGAGAAGACATTGTTCTCTTCGCAGGGTGGACTTCTCTGGCAGAACCACTTTGCGTCTAAATGGAAAATAATCTTATGCCTGCTCACCTTTCCACCTAGCCACAGAACAAAGAGGCATTCACTCCGCATGCGAGAGGCTGCAAATTAAAATCTAAATGGGGGGAGGGAGGGGGAGAGCGAGCGAGCGAGGGAGGGAGCTTGCTCATGGGCAAGAGTATAGAAGGAACAAAGCAAAGCTTCCTTCTCTCCCCCCCCACAAAAAAACCCCCAAAAGGCCCAGAGAGTAGCCATGTTGGTCTGCAACAGGAGAGCTCCATTCAAATCTAGCAGCACACCAGAGACCAACAAGATTTTTGGCGTTGGAGCCGGGAGTCCCCAAAACTCACGCTTTGAACATCTTGTTGGTCTACTGAGCTACGGGATGTGGATTTAGCTGTCCTCCAAAAACAGGTGGTGGGAGGGAACGTTTAGCTTTGAGACATAAGTGTCAAACTCGCGGCCCTCCAGATGTTATGGACGACAGTTCCCATCATCCCCTGCCAGCCTCATGCTGGCAGGGGATGATGGGAATTGTAGTCCATAACATCTGGAGGGCCGCGAGTTTGACACCTGTGCTTTAAGAGCTCGGTCGTGGGCGCTCAGCCAGCCGTTCCGGGTGGCTCTGGAAAGTGAGTCAGGTCACACGGCTTGGAGGAGGAAGGCGATGGCAAACCACCTCCACACGTCTCTTGCCTTGAAAAGCCAGCGGGGTCAGCTGTGACTTGACCACACTTTCCTCCACCCCCCACCCCCACCATCATCAAGAAAGCCGAGAAGGAATCCTGTCTTTGGGGAAGGCGCTCACGGCCCCCTGCAGGCCCTTCTGATGGTGTGAGTGTCTGAACCGGCCTTCTACGGACCCAGACCCTCAAGGCTAGTCTTGGCTGCTCAGACTGGCCTCTCCTCTCCAGGGTCTCTCTCGGGGGGGGGGGTCTTTCAAACCCCTCCTGCCTGGCCCTTTTCACTGGGTCTGCTCACAGGGATGGAACCTGCGGCCCTTGGCATGCAAACCCAGCGGCTCCCCCACTACGCCACAGCCCAACCTCCTCTCGTTTCCTTAAAAAAGACCTCATCGCCCCCGAGAGCTGCTTTGTGCTCTGCAGCCACTTCGCAGCGGTGTGCAAATAGGAGCCGCCTGTCGCCTTTCCTCGGCATGATTCATTCGGCACCTGCTCATTCAAGAGCCGCAAATGGCTCCCCGGAGGCCTCGGAGAACTCCACTCGCCTCCGCCCGCCCGGTTCTGCCCAGCTCACCGGATGTTCCCGGGCTCACAATTGCCACAAGGACTAGTGCCTTTTAAGAAAAAATAATGGAGGGAGTCGCCGTTCTGCATGTGCCACTTCTATGCAGGGGTTCGGTCGTCAGGGCTAGCCAGAAAACACACGCAAGAGCCGGGGTTGATTGGGCAAGACCACTGCACTGGTGGGATTCAAATAATTTGACAACTGTTTGTTTACCAGCACCATTTTAAGAACCGGTTCTGCTGAAGCGGTGCGAACCGGCTGAATCCCACCACTGGTAGGCCTGGAGGGAACGTGGAGGATGCCCACACCGGAGAACTGGCATGGGGGGGCCGCTAAGGGTGCCTTCCTCATGGGGAGGGGAAGGATCTCTGGGCAGTCCTGTGTTCTGCAGCGACTGTGGAGAAGTGGTTAAGAGCAGGTGCACTCTGATCTGGAGAACTGGGTTTGATTCTCCGCTCTGCCACTTGAGCTGCGGAGGTTTATCTGGGGAACCAGATTAGCCTGTGCATTCCAACACATGCCAGCTGGGTGACCTTGGGCTAGTCACAGTTCTTTGGAGCTCTCTTAGCCCCACCTACCTCACAGGGTGTTTGTTGGGGGGGAAGGGAAAGGAGATTGTCAGCCCCTTTGAGTCTCCTTGCAGGAGAGAAGGGGGGGGATATAAATCCAAACTCCTCCTTTTCCTCTTCTTCCCCCGTCTCTCCGCAGTAGGCTCAATCCCCCAGAGGCCAGCGAAGAGGTAGCGTCAAGAGCGCCTGGCGCTGGTCTCGCGCTGGAACAGCCAAATCAAGGCTGCGTCCTGTTCAATAATTGAAGGGAAGTTTGGGGGCAATTATTTATTTAGAAGAAAACAGCGTGTTAACAAGGACGCGAGCCTAATCCATCACGACGGCGTGCCTGCCATATTAGCACCTCTGTCCAAGAGCAGAGCCCGCGAGGCAAACAACAGACGCTCTTGACGAATCAGCGGCACGCTCCAAAGAGGGGCGCGGGTGGCTCCAGGAACCGGCAGGCCTAACTGGCGGGAGATGGCCCTGCCGCAAAACCGCACTGGCTCTTGGGGTGCCCAGCTGCACCGCACCCTCCCTGAAACAAAACCCAGGGCAGGGACGGGCCTCAGTGCTACCTGACAGCGTTAAGCTGCAGCAGCAGTTGAGGGAATCGGTGCCCCTGACTCTAAGGTACAGTCATGCGGTGGTTCAATGAGAGAGAAGCAAGAAGGAACGTCAGGCTCCAGCTTCAACACGCCCCCTCCCATGACCCCCCACCCCTCCAGCTCCTGTCGCTGAGCTAATTCCACTCTGGCGTGCCAATGCAGGTTCCCTCCAGCAGGGGGAGTGAGCAGGTAGCTCTTGCTCCCTCTGCTGGCGCAGGCCAGAATTACTGGCACAAGCAGAACGGGCTACCCTTTCGTGCCCTGGAGGTGACTGACCACCAGAGTAGCCCCCCATCCAGGCCTGTTAGCCAGTTGATCCCCTCTCGGGTCAAGAGACCCACAGAGGGGCAGGTCCTGGCAGCCCTCCCCAGCACTGACGCCTGCTATTGGCCACAGATCTCCCCCCCGCCAAGCTTGTGTGTGTCTCTGGGGGTTCCACCGGATGCTGGCCACTTGCTGTGGCGAGTGCCAATTCCTTAGAAGAAAAGCTGGTGTGGAGGGGAGGAGAGACCCCCATGGCTCTTCTGAGCACATCACTTCCTCCCCCCCCCCCAATGGCTCTGCCTGCTGAGATGTGAGATCGCCCAGCTGTTCAGCCAGTGGCTTCTGCTTGGCCCTTTCCCTTGGGGGGGGGGGGCGCTAAGCAATCCCCTCAATTGCCCCTACAAATAAATGCAATTACCCTCTGCAGATGCCAGCCACAGATGCAGGCAAAACGTCAGGAGGAAACGCTACTGGAACACGGCCACACAACCCCTGGGAAACCCCCAACACCCCAGTGATTCTGGCCGAGAAAGCCTTTGACAATGCAATGTTCGTCTTGTGCATGAAGGAGAGTTGGGTGGAAACCCTGGCTCGGATGGGGCTCCTCCTTTTACCGGGGGTGGGGCAGTTCTTTGAGGAGATGTGGTCAAGGGGGGGGGGGGTCAGGGCTGAGCTGCATGCCCAGGGCTTCCGGGCTCCACTCGCTCCTGGCCACCGGTGGCCCTGCAGGATTTACACACACACACACACACACACACACCCCCTCCAGGAGGAAGAGGTTTGCTTGGCTCCAGAGCTGCCTTTTGATGAATTAGCTCATCCCTGTTGGTTTTAATGCCTTCTCCGGTTTTTTTTGCCTGAGAACCACGCACACCCCCCTCCATGTGAGCACGCCACACGCCTGCTGCTTGCTGATGCACTTTAAAGAGGAGACCACGGTGGTGGCCCAGAATTCCTTCTGAGGGGGAGGGGGAGGAGGGGGAGGGCAAAGAGGGGACCAGCAACTGCAAGCGCAGACCCGTTTTCTCCTGCCTTTGGGCCGCTGGATCTTCCAGGATGGCTCCAGAAGGGTGGCAGGAACCCCCTGCAGAAGAGGGGGGGCCAAGCAGGGGCACGACACAACCCCTGCCACAGACTCAGAGAGGGGGCAACGCTTGATTTGTCATACATCCCTTTGCCAGCTAAGCACACACACCCCGTCCTGCCAAGGGCAGCTCTGGTCACACGCCCCACCTAGTAATGGGCTCGAGGTGCAGGAAAAGAGATTCCACCTAAACATGAAGAAGAAGAAGAAGAAGAAGAAGAAGAAGAAGAAGAAGAAGAAGAAGAAGAAGAAGAGGAGGAGGAGGAGTAGTAGTTTGGATTTATACTCCCCTTTTTCTCCTGTAAGGAGACTCAAGGTGGCTTACAAGCTCCTTTTTCCTCCTCTCCCCACAACAGACACCTGGTGAGGAAGGGGGTTCTGAGAGAGTCCTGAGAGAACTGTGACCAGCCCAAGGTCACCCAACAGGAATGCAGGAGTGCGGAAACACATCTGGTTCACCAGACAAGCCTCTGCCACTCAGGTGGAGGAGCGGGGAATCAATCAAACCTGGTTCTCCAGATTAGAACCCACCTGCTCTTCACCACTTCACCACGCCGGCCCCCTACACCGCTGCACTCCTTGCCCCAGACCTGTTTGAGGCGCTTCCCCCAGCTGGACGGCTTGGGGGGCCCAGCCTCGGAGGACAAGCGCTTTCCTTCAGCTTCACTGACGGCCTTCAGGGACCCCCTCCCCTTGCTGATGATTCCCGGGCAGCTGGAGCCTGCCTTCTCCGCGAGGGCTCCCAGGGGGCAGGGCAGAGGAGAGCAGGCCCCCACGGGCTGTGCCCCCAGGCCCACCCCCTCCAGGGCAGAGGCCGGCTTCCCCAAGGTGTTCCCTGCCGGCTGAGGCCTCTTCTACCACCCATGCCAGCCATGCGTGCAAACGGTCCGCCACGCAAGGGCAGAAGAGCTTCTGGCTGTTCTGCAAAAGCAACTCAGCGAACGGGAATCTGGCCCGCCTGGGCCCCGCCGAAACCCACAGAGCAGCACTTGCCGGTGACGCGCTTGCTTGGACACGCCAGTCCCTGCCGGTGCCCCAGTTGCCAAGCGGCGTGTGCAAACCAGCTCGTGCCCATTGGTGGGCCTCGCCAAGCTCCAGCGGGACGCGACATCTGCCTCTCTCTCCCCCTCTCTCTAGGAAGTCAGCTGTCACTTCAGGCGAGCACCAGTTCACTTCACCAGCTCTCGGGTTCAACTGAGGCAGTCTTTCAGTCTTCGCGACAACTAGCGCGCCGGTCCCTGCACAGAGGGCTGAGGTGAGAACTCCGGAGCAGAGCTGGGCCGTGCTGGGTGCGAAACTGGGGCAGTCTGGGCAGAGGTGGCCGGCAAGCTGCAGGGCCTGGCCACTAGCCTCAGCAAAGCCCCTTCTGCTGACCGGTTCTGCTGGCCGCCCCGTCAGCCGGTGACAGCCAACGTGGCACAGCCACTACAGTCCGACTAGGGACTGGGGGATGTGAGTTCGAATCCCCATTCTGTCACGGAAGCAAACTGGGTGGCCTCAGGCCCATCACACACTCTCGGCCTTGCCTACCTCTCAGGGCTGTTGTGAGAATAAAACCAAGGAGCCAGCTACAAAAGAACAGCTGATCAGAGGTGACCCCTCCCCCTTCCTGAGTTGTCAGCTGGGGAGCAGGAGGATCGGGTCCATCAGTGACCCAAATTCAGGCCCAAACTCCAGGAACTGGCAGATATCTCTTTTGGGAGGCAAAGCAGGAGAAATCGTGGCGGCAGCAGAGAGAGAGGGAGGGCCCTTTTTATTTGACTAGAAAAATGGCCCTCCATATAGTCCCACGATTGGGGGTCACCCCACGGCTGGGCCCTGATTTGGCCCGGTGAACTGGGCCTTCCCACCCCACACGCGCCAGACACGGATGATGGTGCTGATCTACTTTGCAGGGTCGTCGTGAGGCCTGCCCTGTACAAAAGGGCATTTCCGTAGCATGGGCCATATTCGTTTTCCGCGGCTGAAATCCACACGAATCTCCTGCGACCCTCAATGGCCGGCCTGGCGTTGAGCCCCCTCGGGTGCGCGCCCACCCGCCGCTCGGCCACCGGAGGAGTCCCGCAGTTGTCCACGGCCACGGCCGGCCTCGACCACGGAAACGCCACCCGGAGCGAGAGGCCGCCTTGGCGGACGGCGATGCCGGGCCTTGGTCGCCAGAGGGCAGCAGGGAGCCGTCGGACCCTCGCGGGCTCCGGCCGAGAGTCAAAGTTTGCGCCCCGCGGACTCGCCCCCCCTCCACCTTCTCGATGCTTGGGCGGGGGCGTGGGGGGGGGGGACTCCGCGTCACCATGGAGACGAGGCCACCCCCAGAGAAGCCGCCGCTCCCTGGTGCCCGTCCGGGGGGGGGGTGGGCTTCTCGGAAGTTCTTTCGGGGGGGGGGAGTCCCGGGCAGCACCTCGTGGCCGAACCGGAGCAGAAAAGCGGCCCCGGGACCCAGTTCGAGGGGAGCCCGGCGGCCGCCACCAAGTCCAGCCGGTCCGCCGCGGGTGGCTCCCTCGGGCTCCACGCCTCCGAGCGAGTAGGAGGAGGGGGGTCCGGCGCCTCTCGTCCCCCCCCCCGCACCCCCTTTGGAGCCTGCGGGCCTCCCCCCAACTTCCGCCCACTGCAGGCTGGCCGGAGCGAGCGGGGGTCGAAGGGCCGCTGGACGTGCGCTTCCCTGGGGGGCCCCGATCGGCGGGGAGGGCGTCCCGGGAGAGCGCGGCGGTCCGGGCAGCCCTTGCGTGGGGCTAGCGCCGGCCCTTCGGTCCCCGGTTGTGCGGGCTGCAGGCGGGGGGGGGGGCGCCCCGAAGAGCCCGCCAAAGTCGCTCGCCAGTCCCGGCTCTCGGCGGCCTCCGAGGCCCCGCGCGCAAAGCCGCCCCCGGCCCGCCTCCTCGGCTGCCTCCGCCCCCTCCCCTCCCCTCCCCTCCCCCCTCCCGCTCCAGCCCAGCCGGGCGCTGTTTTCGCCCGTTCGCGAGAGGCGGCGGCGGCGGCGGCGGGGCTGCTGCGGGTCGTGGCCGGGGGGGCGCCGGGAGCGATGCTGGTCCTGGCCGCGCTCTGGGTCTTCTCGGGAGCCGGCGCTGCGCTCGCCCAGGGTGAGTAGGAGCTGCTCCTCCGACGCGCCCCGACGGCGCCCACCGCGGGCAAGAGCCGAGAGAGAGGAGCGGGCGGGGGGGGGAGGGAGGGAGGGAGGGGGGGTCGGGCGGCGCTGGGCTGGGCTGCGAGGCCGGGCGGGTTTCAAGCGGACGGTCCCGCCGGGGCGCTGCGGGAGGGGGCCGGAGTGGCCGGGGAGGGGGCGGATTCCTGCGGGGGGAGGGAGGGAGCGGAGCCTGCCAGAACGCCCCGATCGCTCCCCCCCCTCGCCCCACATATGTTGTTTGGACTCCCAACGGGTGTTTGTGCGGCGCTGGGGTGAGGGGGGGGGGGCGTGCAAGTGCGGCGGCGGCGGATCGGGGCTCTGCCCTCCGCGACTCGGGGATCCGGGGAAAGTTCCCGGTCGGCTGCAGATGCGAGGCCCGGGCCGCGGGGCGGGGGCGGGGAGGGGGCTGGGGTGCGCGAGTGTTGTGGACCCCCCGCCCCGCGCAGCCCGCCTTACGGGGGGGGGGGGGAGCGGCGAAAGAGTTGGGGGGGGCAGTGGCTGGAACGTGGCGCTTTTTCTCCGGCAGCCCAGCACGTGGGGCATCGATGGGGCAGAAACCTCCCCTACGGCCGGAGTGGCGGGGGGTGGGGTGGGGGCTGGCAGTGTTGTGGCTGGTGACGATTCTGGGTGTGGGGATGCACCGCCTTTGCCATCAGCGGCTGGGCAACCCAGGCTAGAAACAGGCACCGCCGGGGAGCAATCCCGGCTTTGTCTCCGGCCCCTCTTGGCCGGTAAGGGCTGTGGGGAGCTTCGGACTGGCATGCGTGGGGGGGGGGGCGGCAGTTTGGGGTCTGGACCGGGGGAAGGAGCGCCCCAGCCGAAGAGTCGGGGGTCCCCACCCGGCCACCCCAGCTTCCCTCCGGAGATGGGACCCGCCGGCAGGGGCTGCCAGGGTGGCCTCGGGGGCAGCAGTTTTGCAAGAAGGGAACTTGGGGGGGGGGCATCGCCCTGGTGGGGGCCCGGACTATACCCGCGCTGCAGAGGTCAGGAATGCCCCCCCTCTCCTGGCGTTGCGCCGACGGAATTCCTCGCTGTTGCCACCATGAGGTCTAGAAACTTGACCCGTGACAAACGGGGGGGGGGCGTTTCTTGGCAAGACTCTCCGTGCCCGGCCGTGACGGGTGCCTGGGCCGCTGGTCTCCCCTCCACCCCCGAGGGCACCCTCCCCCCCCCCAGTGCCATCTCGCCTGGGCGGGGCCGGGCAGCGGCCGCGCTGAACGTTCCAGTCAACGAGGTAGAGCCTCCTTGGTCAGAGGCAGTCGATCTGGGGCAGGGCACAGGGATTCTGAACCTGTCCGTGAAGGTTAAAGCGAGGGGGGGTCGGCCCCGAAAGGTAAACGAAGCCCCGCCTGTGATAGCCCCCCCCCCCCGTGCCTTCCAGCGTTTTGTCTGAGACGAGCCCGATTCGTATGCAGAACCGTCCTTTGAAGAGGGGGGGGGGGATATCAAATTACGGGGGAAGTGGAGGAAGGTGGCGGGGCTCCTCATTGGCTCCGGAGGGTACAATAGACTTGCGGGGGGGGGGGCTAAGTCCCGCCCCTCCTCAGCTGCCACATTCCTTTTAATTATAGAGGGAGGGGCCGGCTGTGGAGTCAGGCAGGACCTGAGCGAGATTGGGGGAGAGGCGGCCCGTTTCTGCCCACCCCCCTTTGCGGAGATCTTGATGGAGGGGCCCCAAGAGAGGAGGGACAGTGGCCCTCTTCTGATGTCATGAGAAGATTGGGGGGGACAGTCTGGGTGTGTTTTGCCCCCCTCCTCCTTGGGCACAATCCTGCAAGGAACTCACCCCTTCCCCCAACCGGCCCCTGGATTGTGGTGGGCCAGGATAGCTGGTTGCCTTCAGGGGCTCAGTTTGGACCACCCTCTGCCCCTGTTGGGGGCACGACCTGGAGAGGGCAGAGAAAGGGGAGAAGGTCCTCCCAAGCCAGGCTCTGCCCCCCCTTATACCCCCTTCTGTCCCCCAAGAGTGTTGATGATGGATGTCCTCCAAGTGGTTGTCTAGGAGTGGGGGGGTATCTTGATATCTCAAACATAGCAGTGGCTTCCCCCCCCCTCCAGTGCTTTTAGGGAGAGCTGGGGGGGGGCTGTCCGTGAAGGGAGGGCCGGGTCGGGCACAGCTGGGTGGAAAGGAGGCTGGAAAGCGAGGGGGGGGGGGCGCGCTCCAGCAGGCGGAATGAGTTTCATCATTCTTCATTTTTCGCTAAATAATTTTCTGTATTTTATCTAAATGAAAGCCATTCTTCTTCTCCGCTCTCCCCTCCTGCCCGTTTCCCCCGGCCCTGCAGGGTTCCTTCCGCAATTGTGTCACAAATTGAAATATTCATTCATTTTCTGAGCCTCTCTCTCTCTCTCTCTCTCTCTCTCTCTCTCTCTGTGGATTATTTTTCATCTTCCCTTTTCCAGGAGAAGAGTGGGGGAAATTTAAAACAGAAAAGATGAAAGCTAATTGCCAGGGGAGGGGAGAGGAAGGGAAACTCTCTGTGTGTGTGAATGGCGGGGTGGGAGGGGGGGGGTCTCTTGTGCATTGGGATGGGAGGTGGAGCTGTATCTGGCATCCCAGCTCACTTCAAGTGTAGCCCAGCAAGGGGCAAGTGGGGCCCCTAAAGTCTGCCCAGCTGAGTCCAGCCGAGGTGAGTTTACCTCATCCACATTTTTGCCCCACAACATGCCCCTGGAAAGCCCACAAGCTGGGCCTGAGAACACAGACCCCCCCCCCAAACCACTGCTTCTCCCCACTGCGAGGTCCTTTGCTGGGTCCAGCTCTCTGGACTGTCCCTCGCGCCCCCCCCCCCCTGTTCAGCCAAGCCAGTGGCAGCGAATCTCACAAGTAGCCATTGGTGGAGAAGCACTTTTTAAAGTTTGCCTTGAATTGGTGCCCCTGAATTCTGTTGCTTGGGGAGGGGGACAGAAAGGTTTCCAGATTCCCCCCCCCCCCCAATCATCTTGTCTTTGCAGCTGTCCTGACTAGATGGCCACCCTTTCTGCCCTGCTGCTCTGGGAAAAAGAACGGGGTCTCCTTGTTGGTGGCCTCTGGGCTGTTCTCGGCTGGAATGACGTGCCCCCCGCCCCCCCGGAGTCAAGGGCTGCCTGCCTGCGCCCACCTGGTGAAATGGCTGGGACCCAAAGGCCGCTCTCTCTGGGAAAGCAGTCATGTGTGGCTCCAGGCGGTGAGCAGGCGAAGAGTCTTCTTGGATCAGGTCCATCTTCTGGCACAATGACCAGTCGGAGCACCTGCCCCCCCCCCAGCAGGGTTTGAGCCCCCTCCTTCCCCGAACAGGACCCTTGCCAGTTCGACCGTCTGCATGAAATGGGACCCCCACGTTTCCTATTGAAGCCCCGTGAAGCAGACCGCGTGGTGGTCAGCGAGGGGCAGAAGGTGGGAGCCGGGGGGGAACTCCCTCCCTTCTGTCTGGAGGGGCTGAGTGGTAACGGGCAGGAATGGGGAGAGGCCGAGTGGCACGTGGCACGTGGCAGTGCTCAGGGTTCGGTCCCCAGCCTCTCCAACTGAAGGGGGCCGCCCTTTCCGGGAGCCTCGTTGCGATGCTGTCCTCACTGACTCCCGGGCTGAGCACCAACTCCTGGGTCTAGAGCAGGGGTGTCCAACGGCACTTCAGATGTTCATGGACTACAATTCCCATCAGCCCCTGCTGGCAGGGGCTGCTGGGAATTGTAGTCCATGAACATCTGAAGCACCAGAGTTGGACACCCCTGCTCTAGAGTCACACACTGGCTTGAATGATCCCTGGATCTCCTTCAGACTATGTACAGTGTTAAGGTGTGGAACTCACTGCTGCGGAGCCTCGTGGAGGGGACGCCACGCAGGTTCTGGCTCGTGGACTGCCCTGTCCGTGGCTGTTAGCCCTGGTTACTTAATGCAACCTGCATGCTCAGAGTTCAAGATTGAGGCCTGCCGTGGGAAGGACTGGGCCTGCCACTGTTGGAGGGAGGCAGGATGTGTGGAATGCAGGAATCCACGAGTGGCTGGTCCCACAGCACAGCTCTCAGTTACTCAGCGTGGCCGGACGAGACTGAGGGGCCGTGGCTCCGTGGCAGAGCACTTGTGGTATGTGCAAAAGGCCCTGGATTCCGTTCCCAGCATCTCCTGCTGAAAGGATCGGGTGATGCGGAAGGCCTGAGACCGTGGAGAGCCACAAGCAAGGTGGGCACCCGTGATGGACTCTGAGGCCCCCAGGGCCTGATCCAGAACGAGGCAGCTTCGTGGGTGACGAAGGGTGCCCAGCAGTTGGGACTGGGGAGTGGAGCAGCATCCGGCCTCTGTCCCAGCTTCTGTTGGGGGCTAGAGAGCTCCCCCAGCCCCGCCGCAACTTCTGTCCACCGTCAAGTAAAGCTGAGTCTGTTTTGCGCATCTCAGCGCGGCTGCTGTCCGGAGAGGGTGCATTTTGGACCAAAGGAGGCTAAGCAGGGAGGGGGCGCGTGGTGCCTCGGAACAGACCAGCCGTTCAACGTGGGGCAGCCATTTCCGGGATGCAGAGTACTGTGCCTCCCGCCCCCCGCTTTGTCCCTCCCATTGCCATTCCCTTCCCCCTCTCTGTTCCCGCTTGCAGTGAGTTACCTTCTGGGGCTCAACCTGAGAGCTTCTCTTTGAGACCCCCTGCGAGGTCGACCCCTGAGCAGCTGCCGAGTGCTGTTTCTCCCACCGAGAGCTGGAGGGTGCCCCCCCCCCCAATCTGGCGTTCTGCCTCCCTGGCCGCTCCCGCCTCGCTGCCGGATCTGTCAATCAGCGGCGCATCTGCCTCTGTTGCTTTTCCCTGTCAAGCCTGTTCTAGCCTAGAATTGCTCTCCTGGAAAATGCTTCGGTGCCAACGGAGCGTGCCACCCGCGTGGGGGCAGCTGGGCACCTTCCACCCCTGCAGGACCCCAGTTCCTGAGGACACAGTCGACCTCATTTCCTGGGTCTGAGGCCGTCAGGGCTGAGGCCACAGGAAGGGTCCCTTGCGCATGGCTCACCTGCCCCTCCTACCGTGATGCTTTTGTTGAATGCAAGCTTCTAGCCCAGTGGTTCTCAACCTTCCTAATGCCACGACCCTTTAACACAGTTCCTGATGTGGTGACCCCCAACCCTAACATTTATCCATTTTACAGATGGGGAACACGGATGCAGAGAGTCTTAGGCGACCCCTGGGAAAGGGCCGTTCGACCCCCAAAGGGGTCCCGACCCCCAGGTTGAGAACCGCTGCTCCAGTTCAGTGATGGCAAACCTATGGCACGGGTGCCAGAGGTGGCACTCAGAGCTCTCTCTGTGGGCACGCACAGAGTTCATCATGTGGGGGGGGGGGAATCCCCCCCCACACATCTAGGCTGGCTTGGGCTGCTGGGCTCGATTATTAGCATTAAACCTAAGACCTAGTTTTGGGGAAGCAGTGTAGGTAGCCCTGCTAAGTGCTGTTAAACCCCACTGATTTTCATGCAAAGAACTGAAGTGCGATCCTTTACCTGGGAGTAAGCTTGGTTGCTAGCAATGTGGCTTGCTTCTGAGTACAACCTAGGGTTGTGATTCACCCGTTCAAAGAGTTGCATGGTTGCTTCAAAGCAAAGCCACCAACTACCACCAAGCTTACTCCTGAGTAATGCACACCTCAGAGCCAACCTTTTTTTCTAAACTAAAACCTCAGTATTCAGGTTAAATTGCCGTGTTGGCACTTTGCGATAAATAAGTGGGTTTTGGGTTGCAGTTTGGGCACTCGGTCTCGAAAAGGTTCGCCATCACTGCCCTAGTCCATCCTGTGGCCAAGGGAAAGCAGGACTCAGGAGGAAGCTTGCTGCTCCCACCCCAAGAGTAGGAACCCCCCCCCCCACACACACAGGAGGTCGAGGGGGGAGTGGAGGGCCTCTCACAGGGTGCGCAGAGAGTCTCTTCGTGCTGGGCCCTCAGGGGGTCTTCTCAGTATCTCCTCCATGCTTGTTGGAGGCACCAAAAGGATTCATGGAGCCAAAGGCTGACTTTGGTCCGGGGGAGGGAGCTTGTTAAGCTGACCCCCACAGGTTATGGGGAGGGGGGTGTCTGTCTGAGGAAGATGAATACCCTGTTTTGTGGAAGGTTAAGAGTCTGGCTGGGGTCACCCTGGAGCACAAGTTCTTGGAGCTCTTGTTTCCTGTTGGGGCGCCTCTCGTGTGAGGGCCGCGGGTGGGGGTGGGGGGGGGGTTCTGGCTTTGCCAATCATCCACCCTCTGCTCCAGCCGGTCCTCAAACCGCTCTTCCCTGTTGGGGCTCCTGATTGACACGCAGCCGGGCCCAGCCTCGCAGGAAGGGCAAACTTCAGCAGCAGTGGCGGAGGAGGTTAAAAGCTCGTGTATCTAATCTGGAGGAACCGGGTTTGATTCCCCGCTCTGCTGCCTGAGCTGTGGAGGCTGTGCACTCCCACACACGCCAGCTGGGTGACCTTGGGCTAGTCACAGCTTCTCCGAGCTCTCTCAGCCCCACCCACCTCACAGGGTGTTTGTTGTGAGGGGGGAAGGGCAAGGAGATTGCAAGCCCCTTTGAGTCTCCTGCAGGAGAGAAAGGGGGGATATGAATCCAAACTCTTCTTCTTCTTCTTCCTTAGGAAAGGGAATCAGGAAATCCTGTGTTCTGGAGGGATTGGATCCCACAAGGGGTCTTTGGGCAGGGATGCGGGGTGGGGGTGGGGTATCTGCTCAGACCGATCAGCCATCTCTGTCAATTGCGGGGCAGAGTGAAAACGTGCGGGGTCTTTGGATGTGTGCCTGCGTGTGTCTGCACAGACACAGTGAGCCAAACACCGGATCAGCCGCTGTTCCTCTCCCTGATGCCCCACCCCTTTTTGTGGAGCTGTGGAGACTCAAGGGGGCCTCCACATCCATCAGCCTCTGAACCCCACTGCCAGGGGGCAACTTCAAGGGGAGTGGTGGTTGTGTGGCTTTCCAGGCTGTGTGGCCGTGGTCTGGTACATCTTGTTCCTAACGTTTCGCCTGCATCTGTGCCTGGCATCCAGGCACAGATGCTGGCGAAACGTTAGGAACAAGATCTACCAGACCACGGCCACACAGCCCGGAAAGCCACAACAACCAGTTGAGTCTGGCCATGAAAGCCTTTGACGATACATTCAAGGGGAGTCTTTATATTGTATTGTATTAGACCAGGTGCTCGGGAGCAACAGCCGCAGAAGGCCATTGCTTTCACCTCCTGCACGTGAGCTCCCAAAGGCACCTGGTGGGCCACTGCAAGTAGCAGAGAGCTAAACTAGATGGACTCTGGTCTGATCCAGCTGGCTTGTTCTTATGTTCTTATTTGATTTGTATACCGCCCTCCCCCGAAGGGCTCAGGGCGGTGAACAACAACAGCATAACAGCACACATCCGTAATCATAACATCAAGCAACAAAACATCAATAACCATAGGATCAATGAACGCAACATTATAAACGTAGCGTTATAAACAGCAAGACCATCAATAATTATGACATCACGAGCTATAAGGCAACAATAATCCACAGAGATAGACATCACAAGCATAGATGGTGACTTTCCCATTCTGTAGCCTAATGTATACCCCATCTTTCTGCCCTCCTAGGGTGGAGTATTTGTGGACAGTCTGGAAAGTAGCAACTTGCTAGCTCATCTACAGCAAGCAATAATAGCTTGCAGGTCACCAAACAGGGGAATGTGTTTGAAACAGCCAAAATTCTTTGGCCTCTGCCCCGTTGCTGGACATGCCCCTGTGGGAGAGGGGGGGGGTCTGGGCTAGAGGGGCCTTCCCTGGTCTGATTCAGCAGAGCCCCTCCCCAGGTCTTCTGCTGCTCCACGGCTTCCCCTGAGATTCAGGCAACTGGGTGAGTCAGCACTGAGGGGGGGGGGCAAGACAGCTGCTTCCACAGGAGGGGGTCCCAGCAAAGCCCCCCCCCCCTGCAGCCCTGGGCAAAAGGGAGCAGTCCTCTTCCTCTCGCCTCCCAGCCGGCCCTGCTTTCTGGGTTGCTCCTGTGACTCATCCTCCTGACCCGCCATTCTCTGATCCGCCAACGCCTGCGCTTTCTTGCACCGCGGGGCTGGAGGCTCCAGAGCCTCTCTCTTTGTCGGAGGATGAGGGGCGGAACTCAGTGCATGCCCAGAGGAAGGCTATGATTGCTGCGTGCAGAGGGCTGCAAGAAAGAGTCCTGGGTTCACATTCAGTTCGCCTAGAAACCAGAAGCCGTTGGAATGCGTGGCTGATTGGGAGAGAACCGGTTTGGAAGACGGTGTGAGTGCTTGCTGTGTAAGCGAGCATCCTTTATCCTTTTGCTCTCCCAACAGCGCTGTGAGGTGGAGCATTGGGGAGGAGGGGCTGAGGGAGAGGGGTTGGCCTAGGGCCCGTGGTGGCGAACCTGTGGCACTCCAGATGTTATGGACTACAATTCCCATCAGCCCTTGCCAGCAAGGCCTTGCAAAGTGCCTGAGCTGACTCAGTTGCATAGCTACAATGGGGATATCCGGGGACAAACGCTTCGGGCACCCCCCCCCCCCCGGGGTCTGGAAAATCACCCCCAACACTTCTGGTAAAGGTGGTGTAGCTACCACGAAGGGTGGAGAGGGGTGCATAGCCACTGTGGGGCATGGGGGGCAAAGACGGGGTGCATAACTACCACGGGGTGCAGGGGGTGCAGTTTGCCCCGGGCATCATTTTGCCCTGGTCCCAATCCATCTCTGGGCAGCCCAGCCCTGCCAAAACCTTTCCTTTGTATCAGTCTGAATGGAAAGATGTCTGGGTCCTTTTCCCCCGGTCAGAATGCCGACCTAGTGCTGAGAGGGGCTGCAAAAGAGGCCGGTGTGAGTGAGTGAGTGAGTGAGTGAGTGACCGACCGACCGACCGACCGACCGACCGACCGACCGACCGACCGACCGACCGACCGACCGACCGACCGACCGACCGACCGACCGACCGACCGACCGACCGACCGACCGACCGACCGACCTAGTGGGAGGCACTCTGGGTGTCCTTTGGCTGGGGTGGGGTGCGGGGAAGAGCCTGGCCCCTGGAGTTGGACCTGCCCGTTGGTGCTTTTGCCAGCCAGGGGGAAACTGGAGCTGGCTAGAAAGACAGCGGGGCCTACTTGGGCAAGTGAAACATGGGAAGACCTAAGAAACAATGTTCCCCAAGGGTTAGAGACTTGGGCAAGGTTCAGATTCCAGCACTGCTTACTGGGTGACTGTGTGGCTTTCTCACCCCCTCTCCTACCTCGCAGAGGAAGGATGAGCTGCGCGGAATTCTTTTGAGCTCCTTCGGGACTTGGCTGGGAAAGTTGTCCTGCTGAGAGCCAAGAGGGATTTGGGGGGGGGGGGGTTCTGTTGCAAATTTCCTGAAGAGGCCTTAGACCTCCCTGCCCCCCCCCCCCCAACCAGTGCAGAATTCCAAGTGCCTGAACAGTCGTCTGACTTCGGCATCTGCCTTCCTGGGCCCTTCCTTGCAAGAGGGAAGAGGGTCTTCCTGGCGTCGTCAGGCAATTTCACCCCAGAGTCCTTGCGAGGCAGAGCGTGAGGAGGAGTTTGGGTTTATATCCCACCTTCCTCTCCTGTAAGGAGACTCAAGGCAGCTTACACACTCCTTTCCCTTCCTCTCCTCACAACAGACCCCCTTAGCAGGGTCTGAAAGAGATCCCTAGAAGAACTGTAGCTGGTCCAGAGGAGGTCCCTTTACAGCAGGCTTCATGTGTAGGAGCGGGGAAACAAATACAAATCCAGTTCACCAGATCAGAGTCCACCACTCATATGGAGGAGCGGGGAATCAAACCGGGTTCTCCTAGAGCCATGATGGCGAACCTATGGCACTCCAGATGTTCATGGACTACAATTCCCATCAGCCCCTGCCAGCATGGTCAATTGGCCATGCTGGTAGGGGCTGATGGAAATTGTAGTTCATTAACATCTGGAGTGCCATAGGTTCGCCACCACTGTCCTAGAGTCTGCCACTCTTAACCACTAGGCCATGCTATCTTCCCCATCAGAGGATATGCCGAGCTGTGAAGAGGGCAGGGCTACCCAGCTGCTTCACTGGAGCTCTTCCAACAATTGGAGGCCAAGTCAGAATGCTGGGCTGGAATCTGGGAGACCCGGATTGGAAACTTTGCTTTTGCAGTGTGACTGGCTGAACCCACCTCACAGGGCTGTTGTGAGAACAGAATGAGGATACCACCACGAGCTCTTTGTACTAGAGAAGACCCCCCCACCCCCACCCCCACCCTGGCTCCTTTGGAGGAAAGGTGATCTGTCTGTAGTCTAGATTCTCCTCTCCTTGAGGGGCCATTCAAGGGAGCATCTCCGTCCTCTTTGGGGGGCAGGACTTGCTTTGTCCGGGGCCTCTACTTTTCCAACCAGGTCTTGCCAGCCAAAAGAGCTAGAAACTTGGCACAGCTGCTGCTCGTCTCTTGGTGTGCCCTGCAGGGCTTTCCAGGCCGCCTGCGTGCGCCTCCGTGGGTCTCTTCCTTGCTTCCTGATCCCCGGGGGCTGCTTCCTGCTCCTGGGACGTGAACGGTCCTGCCTCTCAGGAATGCCTCGTGCAGGCTGCTCCTGTCTGGACTTGGCAGGCTGCTGTCCTTCTTCGGGAGGGCAGGTCGACTCTTCCCCGCCATTTCCTGGCAGCCTGATGATCCCGGGGTTCCTCCGGAGCACCCCCAAGAGGAATCTTCAGGGGGAGGCAGTCTTCTGGCACGGCGGGTGTGAGGCTGCTTCCCCCTCCCCCTTTCTTTCTTTCTTTCTTTCTTTCTTTCTCTCTTTCTTTCTTTCTCTCTTTCTTTCTTTCTTTCTTTCTTTCTTTCTTTCTTTCTTTCTTTCTTTCTTTCTTTCTTTCTTTCTTTCTTTCTCTCTTTCTCTCTTTCTCTCTTTCTCTCTTTCTTTCTTTCTCTCTCTCTCTCTTTCTCTCTCTCTCTCCCTTTCTCTTTCTCTCTTTCTCTTTTCTCTCTTTCTTTCTTTCTTTCTTTCTTTCTTTCTTTCTTTCTTTCTTTCTTTCTTTCTTTCTTTCTTTCTTTCTCTCTCTCTCTCTCTCTCTCTTTCTTTCTTTCTTTCTTTCTTTCTTTCTTTCTTTCTTTCTTTCTTTCTTTCTTTCTTTCTTTCTTTCTCTCTCTCTCTCTCTCTCTTTCTTTCTCTCTCTCTTTCTCTCTCTCTTTCTCTCTCTCCTTCTCTCTCCCTCTCTCTCCCTCTCCCTCTCCTTCTCTTGCTCTCCCTCTCTCTCCCTCTCTCTCTCCCCCCCTCTCTCTCCCTCTCCCTCTCTCTCTGCAGCTCCCCCAGGGCTACACAGCTGGGATTCTACCACTGTGAGGCCAAACTGAGCCCCCCACGGCTGGCCACCAAAGCTCTTTGCCCGCAGATATTTTTGCCGGAACACGGACATCTGCCTGACCTTTGGGTTGGATGGCTGCAGTTCTTTCTCTTTGGGGCTGCCCTTGGAGGCACTTCAGCCGCAGGCAAATGGCACCGCCATCCAGGGGGCGACCACCACTGGAGCGCCTGCCCCCATTTAAGCCTGATCCGTGCTCCATCCTGCATAGAAATGAGGGTGTCTGTTATGAGAAGCCTTTTCGGTGGTGGCCCCAGAGTTGTGGAAGGTGGGCCTTACAGGAGACGGCCATCTTTCTGAAGGCTGCCAAAGCCTTCCTGGTTTGATTTCCCCTTGGCAAGTGGAGCTCTCAAAGAAATCTGTTGAAGGTTGTCGATTCCTGCGAGGGGGGGGGAAGTTGGTCACGTCCCCCCCACTCCTCACAGGGACCCACAGCCAGCATTTCCCTTAAAAAAACAAACAGAATGGCAGCAGCCTGCACAATATCATTATTAGGACTAGGGTGTTGTGGGTTTTCTGGGTTGTATGGCCGTGTTCCAGTAGCATTTTCTCCTGATGTCAGGCGAAACGTCAGGAGAGAATGCCACTGGAACACGGCCATACAACCTGGAAAACTTACAACACCCAAGTGATTCTACCTAGATATTACATTACAAGGATTACAGCATGTGAAATGGCAGAGAGTCGGTGTGGCAGCGGAAAGGGATGGGATGGGGGGTGGCTTTGCCCTCCTTCTCCTGGGCCTTTTTATTACAATGCCTTCTTTTTATGGGGATAGGGTTAGGGTTCATGTAGACAAATCCAAGAAGAGGGTGCCTGGTCACATTTGTCCCACGAATGCAGCATTTCATATTGTCCGGTTTTAAACCCCAATAAAAGCAATTATTAATCTGAGTGCAGGATTTGTATAGCACAGAGTTGAGGTGCAGAGCACAGACTTCTGGCTACGCTGCCGGCACGGATCGCCTCTCTTGGCCTGCTGGGTGACTTTGGGCTAGTCCCAATTCTGCAGACCTCACAAGGGGTCTGTCTGTTGTGGGGAGCAGAAGGGAAAGGAGTTTGTGGGCCCCATTGAGCCTCCCCACAGGAGAAAAAGAAGAAGAAGAAGAGTTTGGATTTATATCCCCCCTTTCTCTCCTGCAGGAGACTCAAAGGGGCTGACAATCTCCTTGCCCTTCCCCCCCCCACAACAAACACCCTGTGAGGTGGGTGGGGCTGAGAGAGCTCCGAGAAGCTGTGACTAGCCCAAGGTCACCCAGCTGGCGTGTGTGGTAGTGCACAGGCCAATCTGAATTCCCCAGATAAGCCTCCACAACTTAAGCGGCAGAGCTGGGAATCAAACCCGGTTCCTCCAGATCAGAGTGCACCTGCTCTTAGCCACTACGCCACTGCTGCTCCCCTGCAGGTGGGCTCCTTCTCCTTCTTCTCCTCCTCCTTTTTCTTCTTCTCCTTTTCCTTCTTCTTCTCCAGCTTCTCTTTCTCCTCCTCCTCCTTCTCCTCCTCCTCCTTTTTCTTCTCCTTCTCCTCCTCCTCCTTTTTCTTCTTCTTCTTCTTCTTCTTCTTCTTCTTCTTCTTCTTCTTCTTCTTCTTTTCCTTCTCCTTCCTCCTTCCTTCTTTTTCTTCTTCTCCTCCTCCTCCTCCTTCTCCTCCTCCTTTTCTTCTTCTCCTTCTCCTCCTCCTCCTTTTCTTCTTCTTCTTCTTCTTCTTCTTCTTCTTCTTCTTCTTCTTCTTCTTCTCCTTTTCCTTCTTCTCCTCCTTCTCCTCCTTCTCCTTCTTCTCTCTTCCTTTTTCTTTTTCTCCTCCTCCTCCTTCTCCTCCTTTTCCTTCTTTTTACTCCTCCTTCTCATCCTTCTCCTTCTTCTCTCTTCCTCCTCCTTTTTCTTTTTCTTCTTCTCCTCCTCCTCTTCCTCCTTTTTCTTTTTCTCCTCCTCCTCCTCCTCCTCCTCCTTCTCTCTTCCTCCTCCTCCTCCTCCTTGCACCCTGGTCCAACTCTGCCCAGCTTCCGGGGTGCAGACTTAACTGGCGCCCGTTTCCCTCCTGGTTCGCTGCCCCCAAGATGCCCCTTTGCCTCCTTGCCCCCCCCCCCTTGTTTTCCTTTGGCAGTGGTTACGGGGAGATTATCGCTAAGTCTTTCTGAAGATCCCCTAATTGCTGGGCTTACCTCCAGAGCTGCCATCAAAGCGCCGGCCGCCCCGCTCTCCCCTCCTCTCCTTTTTATTATCTCTTAATTAATCACTCTGGCTTTCACACTTAGCAGATAATTGGTGTCTCGGGGGTCCTGCCGCTCTGCTTGGCGCTGCCAGCCGGCAAGGGGGGGAGGGGTTGGTCGGGGGAGGGGGCGTGGCTCCCCCAGTGGCACCGAGGCCCGGCTCCCACCCTCACAGCGGTGTGGCAGGGAGCCTCCCCTAATGTGTGTGTGTGTGTGTGTGTGGGGGGGGGGGGCAGCAGTGCTCCCTGGCTTTCACCTGAGGCTCAGTCGTGGCCCTTGCTTCCAGCTGCCTCCAGAGTTCAGGTCCACTAGGAAGCCCGGAGCTGGTGTTTTCCCCACGACTCCTCTGGGAGGCATCTGGGGTTCTTGGGGGCTGCGGAACCTTCCAGGCCAATTCTCCAAAGTGCAGAAACTTCCCACCTTCTGGATGCGTTGAGGCCTTTTTGGAGGATTGTTTTCTGAACTGAGAAAAGGGCAGCTGGCCCACGAATGGCTCTGAATGGGTCATCTCCTTTGGCCTGTGGAGACGCAATAGGTGGGACTCCACTTGGATGCTGTAGCCTCTCCACAGATTGCCACTGGCACTGGGCTCCACTAGGTGGACGTGGCTGTTGAGGGGTGGGTCGTGGTGGACTCTCCGCATTAAGAACATAAGAACGAGCCTGCTGGATCAGACCAGAGTCCATCTGGTCCAGCTTTCTGCTACTCGCAGTGGCCCACCCGGGTGCCTTCCAGGAGCTCACCTGCACTTGGGAGGGTGAAGCAGCAACGGCCTGCTGCTGCTGCTGCTCCCGAGCACCTGGTCTGCTAAGGCATTTGCAATCAGAGATCAAGGAGGACCAAGACTGGTAGCCATAGATCGACTTCTCCTCCCTCAAATGCAATGTCCAAGCCCCTTTAAAAGCTATCCAGGTTAGTGGCCATCACCACCTCCTGTGGCAGCATATTCCAAACACCAATCCACCGCGTTGCGTTGAAGAAGGTGTTTTCCCCTTTTATTGAGTCCTAATTCTTCCCCAAGCATTTTCAATGGGTGCCCCTGGTTCTAGTATTTGTGAGGATTTCCTGAGTATTTTGTGCCCAGGCAGCAGTGGCGGTAGGAGGGTTAAGAGCTTCGTGTGTATCCTAATCTGGAGGGACGGGTTTGATTCCCAGCTCTGCAGCCCTGAGCTGCTGGAGGCTTATCTGGGGAATTCAGATTAGCCTGGGCAGCTCTCCACCATGCGCCAGCTGGGTGACAGAGCTAGTCCACAGCTCTCCGGAGCTCTCTCAGCCCCACCCACCTCACAGGGTGTTTGTTGTGGGGGGGGGGGAAGGGCAAGGGAAGTTATCAGCCCAGGTCTGCTGCAGGGGGGGATATAAATCCAAGCCGCCGCCTCCTCCTCCTCCCTCCTCCTCCTCCTCCAACCTGCTTAGCCTCCTCCTCCTCCTCCTCCTCCTCCTCCTTCTTCTTCTTCTTCTTCTTCTTCTTCTTCTTCTTCTTCTGCTTCTTCTTCTTCTTCTTCTTCTTCTTCTTCTTCTCCTTCTCCTTCTCCTTCTCCTTCTCCTCCTCCTCCTCCTCCTCCTCCTCCTCCTCCTCCTCCTCCCTCCTCCTCTTGTGGGGATTTCTGAGTATTTCCATTCCGGCCTCCCCACCCTGGGTGTGGATTCCTGAGCAAAGAGTCTGCTCCTTCGGCCGGTCTTCTTCTTCTTCTTCTTCTTCTTCTTCTTCTTCTTCTCCTTCTCCTTCTCCTTCTCCTTCTCCTTCTCCTCCTCCTCCTCCTCCTCCTCCTCCTCCTCCTCCTCCTCCTCCTCCTCTTGTGAGATTTCTAGTATTTCCATTCCGGCCTCCCCACCCTGGGTGTGGATTCTGAGCAAGAGTCTGCTCCTTCGGCCGGGTCCTTCCCAGCGTTTGGAGGCCCTTCACGTCTCTGGTCCAGCGGGAGCTGCTGCCGGTTCTGTCTGTGCGGCCGTTCCCAAAGAAGCCGGCGTGTGGAGCCCAGCGGAGTGGCCGCTCTGAGCCTTCTGCGCGGGAGGTGGTCCCTGGACCACGTGTGGGCTGGCATTTCAGCATCTTCCCCCAGGGCTGTTCTTGTGGGTGACATTTAACAGTATCACTTAATTGGGGTGGGGGTGGGGGGAGGCAGGTCAAAAGGAGCTGCAGGGGGAGCGTGTTTGATTCCCGCGTAGGCCTGCGAGGGGGGCGCCGTCCAGCCGAAGATGCTCTGTGTGCCCCTGAGGCACTCATGTGTCCCTTAATTCCCAGAGATCTTGGGGAGGGTGCCATCGTAGTTGCCCTGGCAGCCGTCCTTTCCCAGTGTCGCCGAGCTTGCGTTGTCCTCCTAAGATGTTGTGCTCGGCAAACATCACAAGCTAGGGGTGTTGGGGGTGGGGGGGAGGTTGTGCGCCTTCCTCGTAACTCATGTGCGGGCCCCGAGGGAAGGAAGAAGAAGAGTTTGGATTTATATCCCCCCTTTCTCTCCTGCAGGAGACTCAAAGGGGCTTGCAAACTCATAAGAACATAAGAACATAAGAACAAGCCAGCTGGATCAGACCAGAGTCCATCTAGTCCAGCTCTCTGCTACTCGCAGTGGCCCACCAGGTGCCTTTGGGAGCTCACAGGCAGGATGGGAAAGCAATGGCCTTCTGCTGCTGCTGCTGCTCCTGAGCACCTGGACTGTTAAGGCATTTGCAACCTCAGATCAAAGAGGATCAAGATTGGTAGCCATAAATCGACTTCTCCTCCATAAATCTGTCCAAGCCCCTTTTAAAGCTATCCAGGTTAGTGGCCATCACTACCTCCTGTGGCAGCATATTCCTTTCCCTCCCCTCTCACAACAAACACCCTGTGAGGTAGGTAGGGCTGAGAGAGCTCCGAGAAGCTGTGACTAGCCCAAGGTCACCCAGCTGGTGTGTGTGGGAGTGCACAGGCTAATCTGAATTCCCCAGATAGACCTCCACAGCTCAGGCGGCAGAGCGGGGAATCAAACCCGGTTCCTCCAGATTAGATACACGAGCTCTTAACCTCCTACGCCACTGCTGCTCCTTTGGCTTATGCCTGCTTGAAGCTCCAGGAGAGCCCCTGAGCCAGGATTATGCCACAAGGCCCGAAATGGGAGATGGGGAGGGGGTCACTGGTGCTTAAAAGCACCCCCCTCCCCAGTAAAACCCAGCACACCACGCAGCCCTCCATTTGGTTGCTCCTAACTTGGTTGCTCTCCACCCAAACACTCCTGGCCCAGTTGCGAAAACATAGTTCTACGAAGATGCCCAAGAGAAGGACCCCTTTTCTCCCAAAGGTTCTCTGTCATTCTCCCCCCCCACCCCCGCCACCGAGCAGCTGAGGACCACCAAATGAGTAGTCTGGGGGCCCCCGGCCCATCTGCCCGGGCGAGCGTGGAGGAATCCGGCTCCCAGTTTGGGGAGGGGGGGTCAGGAGTGCCCAACTTTTATTACAAAATCGGAGAACAGTTGTACGCCTGGAGGTGTTTCCATAGAAACAGCAAAGAAAGGGAGATCGGGTGTGTGTGTGTGTTTGCGTGTGTGAGGGACACCAATCGGAGTCAGTGTTTAGAGGCTCAGACAAAAAACCCATTCAGGGATAATTAAGGGACAGACAGCGGCTTCTCCCGTCTGGGCCGGTCTCCAGGGAGCTGCTCCTGGATTTTGACTGCCCCCCCGCCCAGTCGTGTCTCCAGGGCCCCCGGCAGACTCTCCCTGACCCCCTGGGCTGGGCCATCTGGGTTGCAGGGGACCTGTGTGGGCCTCAGGAGGAGGGGGTCCACCCTGCCCCCCCCCCACTGATTCTCCAAGGGCTGGGGGGAGATCTTTCTTCTGATAAGTGGAAGTCCTTCTTTACTCAGTGAGTGACGAACCTGTGAAATTCACCACCAGGTCATACAGTGTCAGCCACCGGCGTGTGTGGGTGTAAAGCGTCATTGAGTCACCGCCGACTTAGGGTGACCCGGCGGGGGTTTCAAGGCAAGAGATTAACCGGAGGTGGTTTACCTTTGCCTTCCTCTGAGCCGCCTCTCGGGACTTCCGTGGGGATCTACCATCTAAGTACTGACCAGGAACAAGATCTAACCCTGCTTAAACTACAGAGATTAGTTGAAGTTAGATTAACCTGGAGCCCTCCAGGATGAGTAGGAGACAAGCAGGGGTGGCTTGCCTTAGTCTTCCTCTGTGTCGTGGATGTGGGCCTCTTAGCGATCGCCCATCCAAGCGATCGCCCATCCAAGGAGCAGCAGTGGCGTAGGAGGTTAAGAGCTCGTGTATCTAATCTGGAGGAACCGGGTTTGATTCCCCGCTCTGCTGCCTGAGCTGTGGAGGCTTATCTGGGGAATTCAGATTAGCCTGTGCACTCCCACACACGCCAGCTGGGTGACCTTGGGCTAGTCACAGCTTCTCAGAGCTCTCTCAGCCCCACCCACCTCACAGAGTGTTTGTTTTGAGGGGGGAAGGGCAAGGAGATTGTAAGCCCCTTTGAGTCTCCTGCAGCAGAGAAAGGGGAGTATAAATCCAAACTCCTCCTCCTCCTCCTCCTCCTCCTCCTTCTTGATCGCCCATCCAAGTACTGACAGTGGCCATCCACGTCGGGGGAGATGGCTGTAGAGGAGACTCGGATAGATTCATGGAAGACGGATCCCTCACCACATACTTGCTACGATGTCTAGAGGGAGCCTCCATATTCAAAGGCAGTCAACCTCTAAATCCCCACGCCAGGAGGCAACCCAGGGGAAGGCCTCTCTGCCCCGTTGCGGAGGAACTGGTTGGCCATTGTGGGAAGCAGGGTGCCGTACTGGGTGGAGTGGTTTAAATGTGGGGTTCTCCACTAGCAGACGTAGCCGAGCTGTAAAGGGGGTCGGGCGGATTCCCAGAGAGGCAGACTCTGTCGCAACTTCGGACTTGGGTGTGGTATCAGCTCCGTTCCCCTCTTACGGGGTTTCCCCTCTTTACTGTTCTTCAAGCTGACTCACAATGTTTACCCCTCGGAGGAGACTGAAGGCACAGCGGGCCGGCGGCGTCATCTGGCAAGACGGCAGCCAAACGCACCAACCCTTTCAGTCTGGAAAAGGAGAGAGATGGGGGGGGGGGGCTACGGGCATGCCTGGTTTGGCTAAGGAGGACTTCACCCTCGCTCCGCCTCTTGAGGTGCCCGGTGAAATTGACGGGACCCCAAATTCAGCGCAGACAAAAGACGTTACATTTGGGGTGTTGTGGGTTTTCTGGGCTGGATGGCCGTGTTCCAGTAGCATTTCCTCCTGACGTTTCTCCTGCATCTGTGGCTGGCATCTTCAGAGGATCTTCAGATGGAACACGGCCATACAGCCCAGAAACCCCACAACACCCCAGTGATTCCGGCCGTGACAAGACGTTATTTTTGCCCACTATGGGGGGGGGGGCAGGGCAGGGCAGGGCAGCCTTTTGGAAGGGGAGGGGTCTCCCTGTGGCCACTCACCACAAGTGCTTAATGGATCTTCTAAGATCCGTTGCAAGGGGTGGGGAGCGGCGGTCTTGCATTTAAGGCCTCCGTGTGGACCTTCCGTGGACTTTTTGCTGACCATCCTGAAAAACGCAAGGAGTGTCCGGAAGGGCACCAAGATCTCAGCCGTCAAAAGCCCTGACTCAGCGCCTCTCCCCTTGGCTGGTCAAAGAGGCGGTTCTCCGCCCACGGCTTCCACCACGTGGCCAATTTTGTCCGGCGTCTAACCTGGCCCGTCTGGGCGAAGAAACGGAAAGAGGCCGTGCAGAAGAGCTCTGGGACGGAGACGGAGGCCCTGCCTCTACGGAGCTCCGGCCGGACTTACCTGCAGCTTTTGAGACAGTAGAAATAGGCCTCAGGGGGAGGAGCCTTGAGCTGGATCAAAGGGTTGCCGTGGGAGCAGGGGCGGAGCGAGGGGGGACTGCGCCCGGGGCACATGTGCGACCTGCGCCCCGCCATGCTTTTGCCCGCCATGCCTCAGAACACTCCCGCACCAATGCGTGCCCAGTGCATTACACCCCCCATTTCCTTGGTGCTACGCCACTGCGTGGGAGACCCCTTGAACATGCCCCTCAGTCCATCAGTTTCAGCCCAGTCTGCTCAGACTCACAACTAGTCTCCAGGGTCAGGCGGAAGTAGATTTCCCCCGTCACTTCCTGCCTGGTCCCATTAACTGGCGCTGCCAGGAGTTCCGCATGCCACAGAGCGGCTCCTCTGCTGAGCCTCAACACTCCTCTGCCTTGCTGGGGAAACTACAGAGATGTCTGCCTTTTGTGTTGCTGTTGCAGACCTCGTGGGTGGAGTGGGGGGGGGGAGAAGCAGGCAGGCTGCATGATTTTTTGGAGCAAGGGCGGGGGGGCGGGTGCCAGTCGAGCTTGCACCTGGCGTCCTCTACCTGGGAGATTCATTGCCACAAGCTACAGACACAGGGACGAACTTTTCCTTTGAAAGGATGGAGGAGGGGCTGGGAAGAATGGAGCAGTTTGGCAACTGCCCCCCCCATAAAACCCTTTCCCCTCCTTCCCTCTTTCTGCGACTCTCCATCAGAGTCGCTGGCAGGCGGCCAAGCCCCTTGGAGCCGAGCCGGGTTGTCCTCTGGCTGTTGTGGAGTGTCTCCCTCCCGGTTCTCATCTGCTTCCTCTACAAAGTCGTCCTTATCCGCACATCTGGGGGGGGCAAAGGGAGCCGCCCGGGGTGGGGGTGGGCTGCCCCGGTGCCCTGCTGTGGGGGCGCTCACTGGGATCACTCTGGGATAGGCTCTGTGTTACAGCAACGGCACCTACTCACTCCGCTGCGGAGAGTCACACAGTTGCTGCCTGCCCAGAGAGCCACACGACAACCGCCCGTCCTGTGTGCTGCCCCGGCAGACGCGCACCCAGACCAGAGCAGAAGAGAGAAGGACTACTAGGGAATGCAGCCCCCTCCCCTTTCAATTCAGCAGGGTTCCTCTGAGCAGGTCAGGTTGCCTGTTTGCCCCGTTGGGGGGCTTGTTGTGCCTGTTGTGGTGTAGAAGAAGTAGTGTTTGGATTTATACCCCCCCTTCTCTCCTGTAAGGAGACTCCAGGTGGCTGACAAGCTCCTTTCCCTTCTTCTTCCCATAACAGACACCTGGTGAGGCAGGTGAGGCTGAGAGAGTCCTGAGAGAACGGTGACTAGCCCTACATCACCCACCGGGACTGTAGGAGTGCGGAAACACATCTGGTTCCCCAGATAAGCCTCCGCCACTCAGATGGAGGAGTGGGGGAATCAAACCCGGTTCCTCCAGATTAGAATCCTCCTGCTCTTAACCACTACGCCATGCCGGCTCTCGAGCAAGAGGAGCAATGGGCCGTGGCTTCCCTCTGCCCCAGCCGGCTGCTGCTCTTTGCCTCAGTTTCCCCCTTGTGCTCTCTCCTGCGTGAGGCAGAGCAGCTTGGGTGAGAGGAGGCCCAGCTGGCTGAGTGGGGAGGGTCTTGTGGCTGACCCCCGTGCAGCTGCAAAGGCCAGGAAGCTGCACGCGCCCCCTCCCCCCACCACCGGGAGCTCTAGGGCAGTGGTGGAGAACCTTTGGCACTCCAGATGTTATGGGAATTGTAGTCCATAACATTTGGAGTGCCAAAGGTTCGCCACCACGGCTCTGCTTGGCGGAGGCTTCTGCCCCCTGAAGAGTAGCAACTGGGGCTGCCCTCTCTGCCATTGTGCCAGCAAAATGGTGGCTGCCTCTTCCTGCCCCCCCTCCCCCCCCCGTAGCAGCTGGCTGCCAAAGCCCCACGCTGGGCCTTGGGCTGGTCTCCTGGCAAACTTGGCAGAACTTTCCAGGGCAGGCCGTAGAGCTGGCGCTGCTGGCATGGGCACGGCCGCCGCCTCTGCCTACCCCCAGCCCCGGGCCCCTTGGGGGCTGCATTGCTCCGCTCTGGTCTCCCTGGTGAACTTGGGCAGAGTTTGCGAATGCAGACGGGCACCAAGAGAGCAGCAGCAGCAGCGGAGGGGAACTGGGCAACAGGCCGGCTCCCTCCCCCACCAGCCCTCTTTTCTCTCCCTCCCTCCCTCCCTCCCTCCCTCCCTCCCTCCCTCTCCCTCTCTCTTTCTCTCTCTCTCTCTCTGCCTGGCTCGCTCTAGTCTTCCAGTGAGTCTTGACAGGAAATTCTTCAAATTCCATCCTTGTAGAATCATCGCGGAGCTGCAACCACAAGAGCCAGCGGAGCAGCAACGCCGGCCCTTTTCCCAGCTCCAGAGAATGTTCTGGAGAGCTTTGCAAAAAAACCCCGCTTGCAGTGGCAGAGGAATGCTGCGTGCCCCCCCCCCTTTGCCTCCCCCCTCCACAAGCACCAACGCGGAGGGCATGTTTCTGCCCAGGACGCGGGGCAAGAGTGACCCGGCCTTTCGCGGCCCCAGAACAGACCTGGTGGGGCGAAGAGCTCGCGCTCCTGCGCCGGCCTCTCTCCCCGCCTCTTCGTTGCCAAAGAGCTGGGATGGGAGCTGGCAGCTGGCCGGGGCGGCTTGTGCCTCTGCCACGCTCGGGGCTTAGGCCGGATTGGCAGTGCCGTGGCAGGGCCTCGGAAGGCCGGCGGGCTCCCTGGCACGGCAAACCTGGCGCTCGTCCCTTTTAACACGGGTCAGACTTCCAGCAGACCGGGCTGGTGTGTGTGTGTGGGGGGAATGACACCAGCCAGTGGGTGCCAGAGTTTCCAAGTTCCTCCTGGCCCCCAGTGGGGAATGGGGGGGGTGGTTTGCCTGCTTCAGGCTGGAAAACTTGGGGGCGATGCCCGGGGGGGGGGGGGACAGAGAGCTCAGTGGGGGCAGGGCTGCAGGGTCCACGCTCCAAAGCAGGGAAACTGAACTCTGTACTCTGGATATGAGCTGGAATTTGGGGGGGATTCCCAGGACCCACCTGGAGGGGGGCATGCCTTGGGGCTGCTGGGCCTGTTGGCAGGCGTGTACCCTGGCCCCCGTGGCGGCGACCCTGGCTTAACCATCCACAAGCCAGCAAGAAGCCGATGGGCTTTTTCTAGGGCTCGCTTCGATGCCTTCCCGTCAGCTAATCTGATGGGACGATTCCAAAACATTCCAAGGCACAGGAGAACCTGTGTGTGCGGCTCAGGGGAAGTAGACTCAATGTCACATATCTTACTGCATTGCAAGTTACATGAAGGTGAAAGGAAGCTGTTGATCCAACCATTGTTAACTCGTCATGTATATCCATTCATAGATAACTCGGATACGAATTCTTGTAAGAATATTATTAGAAGATCGTGTTTCTGCCATCTCTCTCACAGAAGGTAGCTAAATTTTGCATACTGGTACACAACAAGCGTAGTTCCTTATTAAAACAAAGAGCCGCACTGTGTGATGAGGACTGTAATAATGCCTGAAGCTAATGTTATTTATTAATAGATTTTATAATGGATTTTAATTTATATTATATTTTTGTATAAGTGGAGTGCTATGTATTCACATGTACTCTGATTTTAAACTATTGGCTGGCCAAAAGGCCGTAATAATAAATATCTATCTATCTAACCATCCACAAGCTCTGCCGTGGCACCTCGGAGGGACCACGAGCTAGGGTGGGGGCATGGCGTTCTTTGCTGGCCAACTTGGCCACGGGGGAGAGAGCGAGGGGCTGCCGTTTTGCCCCTGATCCGCCCAGGCCCTCCCTGAGTTGTCCCTGTGGCCTGTCCGTGAGTTGGGGTGAGCGGCCTGAGGGGCCCTCCTTCAACTTGCAAGGGGTCATTCTTGGGGCCGGATTTTCAGGCTGACGAGGGCACCGGAGTTGTTGACTCGGCCCCACGGCCCCTCGGGCGACATCTGCTCGTCCTGATCGAGAGTTGAAAGATAATCCCGTTATTAAAAGACTTCTGATTTGAAAAGAGGGAAAGAAATCTGCCAAGAAGGGCGGGAAGGTGGCCTTGTGGGGGAGATTTGCCCTCCATTAATTATTGAAGTTGTTTTTAAGAGGAGGGGGGGGTGTTAATTAGCCTTTGTCCCTAACAGGGATGTGACACCAACTAATGAAACTGGAGCCAATAAGCAGGAGTTCCGCCCGCTGCCCGTCTAAGTTCCTGCATCCAAGACATTGGTTAAAGCTATGGTGGAAGAGGGGTGTGTGTGGGGTGGGTGGTGGGTGGGCAGGATGTCTCTTGCTGGGTGACCACATGTGTAACCTCTATCTGTGGGTTCTGTGGGGCAGAACTTGGAATGAGTTTGCAACAACAAAATGGTTTACTTTCTTAACATCTAACATCAAACATCAAAATTTAACATCACACTTCAAGGTGTTCAGGTTGCATTTCAAGTCCTTATATTTACAGTCTACTGATACTGCCAAGTCCAATTCTTCTTTGCAAGTGGGTTGGCTCCTGAAGACTCCAAGGGCTTGGTGAACAGGATTCGACATGAGGAAGGTTTCCAGGAGAACTCTCACCCATTACAACCACACAAAAAACCCTTAACAAGGTGTTAAGGGCTTATACCCGTGGTGGCGAACCTTTGGCACTCCAGATGTTATGGACTACAATTCCCATCAGCCCCTGCCAGCATGGTCAAATATGGACTACAATTCCCATCACCCCCTGCCAGCATGGACAATTGGGAATTGTAGTCCATAACATCTGGAGTGCCAAAGGTTCGCCACCACGGGCTTATACAAATCAAGGTCCAAGTCTGGTAGCCTCGTCTCCGCCAAACTACATGAGCTCTGCAGCCTCCTGCTGCTTTGAGTCTCCACCCCTTTCTGGGTCAACCCATTCTGAGCACGGGGGTTACACATGCAGGTGTTGCCAAAGATTTGGGACCAATCAAGGTCGGTGCCTTTCCCTGGAAATCCCCGATTTGGCTGCTGAATCGGGTGCCACAGAGCAGGGAGAGGGGCTGGGTGCCCTTCCATTGTAGTCAGATGTGTTGGTGGTCAAGGAGAGTGCCACATAACACACACACACACACACCTTGGGGTACCATCCTTGAGGAAGCCTTGTTGCGGTGGGCTGTTGTGCGGGGCCGTGGCTTGTGTCTGGTGGCTCGTGGCCCCCGAGTCAGATCTGCCCTTAGCCTTATTTCAGATCTGCACCTACAGTTATCGACCGTGTCGCGTCACCTCAAATCACCGGAGCCGTAGGGAATGCCCTCTTTTTCCAACGTGGATGGAGAACTTGGGGACAGGTGGTCACTCCAGATGGGCAGGGTGTTGAGGAGAAGTGACCTCATCCACAGGGGCCGGGGGGGGAGAAGCTGGTGCCCCCCCCCCGTGTGACCTGATTCCCAGAGTTGGGCTGACAGGGAGAGCGGCTCCGTCTTCTTCCCCGTCAAAGTTTGTCGCTCCTCTTCAGGAGGGGAAGCAGTTGGACGCCTGTCTTGAGGGTCCTTCAGCTCTTGGCCGGGAACTCTCTGGTGGCTCTTCTCTGGGCCTTCCCCACGGCACTGCTTCTGGGGGCCGTGAGGGTTGAAACCGGCTCCAACCCGGGTTAGATTTTGCAGGATTAGCAGAGGTGGTCTCGAGCAACATTGCGGGCCCTGGAAGGAATTTCAGGCCAGCTCCGTTCCTCTACGAAAGATGCGTTGAAGGATCTGGGGCGCTCCCTGGCCCCAGGCAAGGAGGGCGCAACCCTACCTACCCCCCCCCTCTGCACGTGGCACACACCCTGGGGCCTTTGAAATGGAGGAGGCCGCCAGGGCCTCTTTGCAGACATCTCCTTCCACCTGGCCAACAGGGTGGACTCTGGCTTGCAGCCTTTGTGGTGGTAGGTCAGTGATGGCGAACCTTTGGCACTCCAGATGTTATGGACTACAATTCCCATCAGTCCCTGCCAGCATGGCCAATTGGCTGATGGGAATTGTAGTCCATAACATTGGAGTGCCAAAGGCTCGCCACCACGGTGGTAGGTGAAGGGAAGGGGGCGTGCCTCCTTTCTTCTCCCAAATACGGCGCACGCTCCGTTGTACTTTGTTTCGCCTGGAGCAGCTTCGTCGTCTGTGAGGTTATTCTCACAACACCCACCCAGCGAGGTAGACTAAGCTGAGATCGTAACAGGGCAGAGTTCTGTGGCAGAGTCAGTGAACCGCCTGCTGACCACCACACAAGATGTTTCCCCGTTTTGATCTTCATGCGCAGAGAGGCGCCACGTGGGAATTTTCTGGGGGGCTTCTCTTCACACCCACCCCTCCCCCGCCGGAAAGGGCCTTTTCCGCTCTTCTTTGAAACCAGAAATCGCCCCCTCCCTGCAATGCTGTTGGGGTGGGGGAAGGGCCATCAAGTCGAGAGGTTCAACCCTGGCCTGCTTTTGCCTCTGTGTGGCAACCCGGGATTCGGTCATCTCCCATCCAAAAACTAACCAGGGCCAACCACTGCTGGGGAGGGTTAGTGCCAGGTGAATAATAGAATCCTAGAATTGGGAGAGACCCCCAGGGGCCATCAAGTCGAACCCCCTGCCATGCAGGAACACACAATCAAAGTGAGCGGGGGTGGTGGTGTTGAAATGTGGGCCTGTAAGTGTGGAAATCCACGCAGCCTGGCCATACAGAAGGGAGAAACTGGATGGTGGGCACTGTCATGGGGGGGCAGGGCGGGTGGGGGGGGGCGCCTTTTGTGCACATTCTGATTTGGTTGCTCTTTGTGCAATGCCAGATTTCTTTAACCCTTTGCCTACCAAGAGGAGGGTGCTTAAGGAATTAAAAAACCCACTGCTTACGATTGCTGTTTCTGTGCACAGGGGAGAAACATGCATACAACTGGTGTGTGCGTGTGTGCGTGTAGAAGCATACTGCTTTTTAAGATGAAACTTAGACATGTTTGCTGCCTTTTTAGCATGTGGTGACAATTCCCAGCCATTAGGCTATGGCAGTGGTGGCGAACCTATGGCACGAATGCCAGAGGTGGCACTCAGAGCCCTCTCTGTGGGCACCCGCAAACAGAGTGGCCCCCCCACATCTAGACTGGCCTGGGCCGCTGGGCTCGATTATTAGCATTGAACCTAAGAGCTAGTTTTGGGGAAGCAGTGTAGGTAACCCTGTTCAGCGCTGTTAAACCCCACTGATTTTCATGCAAAGAACTAAAGCGCGATCCTTTACCTGGGAGTAAGCTCGGTTGCTGGCAATGGGGCTTGCTTCTGAGTAAACCCTCCTAGGATTGTGATTCACCCGTTGGAAGAGATGCACGGTTGTTTCAAAGCAAAGCCACCGACTACCACCAAGCTTACTCCTGAGTAACGCACGCCTCGGAGCCAACCATTTTTTCTAAACTAAAACCTCAGTATTCAGGTTAAATTGCCGTGTTGGCCCTTTGCGATAAATAAGTGGGTTTTGGGCTGCAGTTTGGGCACTTGGTTTCAAAAAGGTTCGCCATCACTGGGTTATGGTGTTGCTGAGGGGCTGAGCGGGGTGGGGTGTGTGTGTTTTGCTGAGACCCAACCGGGGTCTTGTACCCGAAAGAAAGGGCCCGTTCTGCAGAGTCGGCTCTCGGCGCACAAGAAGTCTCGAACCTTTTGAGTCCGAGCACTAGAGACAGGTTGACAACGAAGAGGCAGGCATTAAACATTGAAATGTAAAATGTGCAGAGCGGCTTAATGAAATATTAACTTTTGGGTAATATATTTTATTAATAATTCTAGAGCTTTTACAGAAGCGACCAGGCCGAGCGTGCGGGCGTGCGGCGTGCGCGCCGTGTGTTGTGATGGGGGCGGTGGCAGCCAAGAGTGCTCTTTGATGGATCCTGCCTGAATTCCTCCCTTTCAGCTCCTGGCTTGCAGGAGCTGGTATTATTCTGTGCCCTGAAGGCCTGCCTCTCTCCCCCTCCCCCCACAGCTCCATCTCAGAAAGCAGCCCCTGCCCCATATTCCTGCAGAGATCCTCCTCTACAAACCCAGGCTGGGGTGCTGCCCTGGCTGCTGGCATGCTCTGCTTTCACTGCTTTCACTGAAACCCAGAGGCCATCTAGTCCAACCCGCTGCTCCCTGTGCGTGCCAGAGAGACGGTCCTAGCCGTGTTTTTCGGGGTGAAAGAGCAGGTTCACAGCACCTTTGGGCAGGGGCGTAACATCCATTGGGCAGTTTGGGCCATTGCCCGGGGCATCGGAATTTTGAGTCACGTGGGGGCATGTGAGCAATCCGTTTTTATTTTTTGTTGTTTTTTCACATTTTGCCCTGCAGGGGGTGCATTTTTGGACGTATCGGCACCACAATTTCAGGGTCTCATCAGGAGACTGCCCTGATGATACCCCCCAGGTTTGGTGCAGTTTGGGTCAGGGGGGGGCCAAAGTTATGGACCCTCAAAGGGGGTGCCCCATCCCCCATTCTTTCCAAGGGGAGCTAAGGAGATGGGGGCTACCCTCTTGAGGGTCCATAACTTTGGCCCCTCTGAACCAAACTGCACCAAACTTGAGGGGTAGTGTCAGGACAGTCTCCTGATGATTCGCTGAAATTTTGGTGCCGATACATTTTAAAATGCACCCCCTGCAGGCACCAATGACCTGGTGCAAAAAAAATGTTTTTTTGGTCCTGGTGGGGTGGCCGCCCATGCTGGGGGGGGGGGGGAATCCAGCTCAGGTTTTGCCCAGGGCTCCAGGTTGCCTTGTTACGGCCCTGCCTTTGGGGCTGCGGGGGCGGGGAAACCAGTTCTGTCTCTATCAGGAGCAGCAGTGGCGAAGTGGCTAAGAGCAGGTGCACTCTGATCTGGAGGAACCGGGTTTGATTCCCTGCTCTGCCGCTTGAGCTGTGGAGGCTTATCTGGGGAACCAGATTAGCTTGTGCACTCCAATACATGCCAGCTGGGTGACCTTGGGCGAGTCACAGCTTCTCGGAGCTCTCTCAGCCCCACCCACTTCGCAGGGTGTTTGTTGTGAGGGGGGAAGGGCAAGGAGATTGTCAGCCCCTCTGAGTCTCCTGCAGGAGAGAAAGGGGGGATAGAAATCCAAACTCTGCTTCTCTCTGCTCTATCCCTGTCCTGTAGCCCCACAGTGTCAGGGCAATCACTTGGGAAGCCCCCCCCGCCCCACAATCTGCCTGGATCCCCCTCCAAGGGGTGGCCGGCCCCCCTCCCCCACGGCCTCCGCCGGCTGTGTTGTTCCCCACTGCAAATGGATCATGTGGTTCTCTTTCCAGCCGGGCCCTGAAGGACACTCGCGTTGCGCCTGGAAAGATGTTCACAGTGTATAAATTTCCCCGAGCTGCAGAAAATAAAACAGCGGAGAGAGGGAATTGCTTGGAAATTAACTTCCCGCGCGGACTCCTCTCCCGCCACGCTCGGAATGACTCGCAGCCGCCGAGCCCCCCAGATGCTGCGCGGCCGGGCTGGGGTGTGGGGGGGGGAGAGGGGGGGTCGTTTTTCTCGCCGCTTTTTATTGCGCTTCGCTCCGACGAGGGCGCCCAACGCGTAGAGGCGGCCGAGCCCTGGGTGCAAATCACCACGTCGCGCTTCCTTAATGGAAGAGGAGACGGTGCTTTGCATGCAAAGAGCATCTCCTGCCTGCGACTGCGGCACCAGGGCCGGTGGGGTGGGGGCCCCTGGAAAGGGGGGGGCTCTTTGTGCTGGAAGCAAAAGCGACTCCCCTCCCCCCCCCACACCATCGGGGCCCCCAACTCCCCTTCTCCGGGGAAGAAGTCGAGAGGCCGCCTCTCCCCACGGGGGCCAAGGCGGCGGCGGCGGGGAGGGGCCACTCGCTGAAATTTCCGTGGGGGGGGGGCACAGCCCTTCTCCCGGCGAGAGCTTGGGGGAGACCAACCACTTTTGGGGGGAGCTTCGGCGAAACCAGCAGGGCTCTTGCACCCCCTCCCCAGTTGAAAGCGAGGTGGCCGGGGGCGCGCGATTCTTCTCCCCCCCCCCCACGCCTCCGCCTGCCTGGGCGCCTGGCCAGCCCCCGGGGTGTGTGTGTGTGTGTGTGGGGGGGGTTTTCTTCCCTTCCGTCCTGGGCTCTGCGGCCGTCCTCTCGGCCTGACCCGACGGGTCCGCCCTTCCTCTCCGCCTGGAGTGCGGGGGGTGGGTGGGTCTCCCCGGCCTTTCTGCCTCCCCCATCCCCCATGTTTGGTCCTCCGTCTTTTTTGCGTGGGGTGGGGGGGGGGAGGTGACCTACTTTTGGCGAGCGGAGCTGCCCGCCTGCCGGCTGAACGGCCGGGGCGGGGGGGAGAAGGCGGAGGAGCTCGGGGGTCGCGTTGGGCCGCCGCTGGGATGGGGGGGGGGCGACGACAAGGGGCACTGGAGCGGGGGGGGGCTTGTGCACGCCGCCGCCGGGCAGGAAGGGGGTTTCCTGGGGCTGGCGCCGCCGCGCCTCTGAGCGGGTGGGGGGAGAGGGGTCTTCTCGGTCTGGGCCGCCTCGGGCCTGCTGGGCGGGGTCGCTTGGGAGGGGGCCAGCGGGGGGGGGGGCTTTGCCTCCAGCCGGAAAGTTTCTGGTGCAGGAGGCGAGAGAGGTCCGGACAGATGGGCTCGGAAGAAATGCTGCCCGGAAGTGGAGCTTTGGAGAACGTGGTTGGGGGGGGGGGTGGTGGTCCCAAAATCATGAAAAAGGCCACCCTCTCCCACCCGCTCAGACCGGGCCTCTGCGTTCCCCTGGCCGGGTGGCAGGCGAGTGGCCTACCCTGCGGGGATGTTGTGCAAGGCGGCCTCTCAGAGAATGCAAATGCGGCGCTGGGGTCACAGGACTCCTCCACCCCCCCCTCCCGTGGCTTTGGGGGATGGGCCAAGACGTCCCTGGGCTCGTGCGTGCCCCTGGGGAAAGAGTTTGCTGGAATTAAAAGTCGGAAAAGCCTGGGGGTGGGGTGGGGGGCTCCAAGAGAAAGCCCCCCCCCTCTAGGGCTGTGTGAGGCTGGCGTTCCCCAGGCTTGAGATTTGTGACAGGCAAAAGAGGCAGGGGCAGAAAGGCTTGCTCCAGTCTGGAGTGGGTGCGTGGTCCCTAACTCCCCCCAGCCCAAAGTCAGAAATGGCCCAAAGTGGTCTCTCTCTCTCTCTCTCCCCCCCCCCTCTCTCTCTCACACACACACACAGAGTCTCTCTTCCGGCCCCCCTAGGCCTAGGAAATGTTTTCAATACCTGGACCCAGCTTGGCATGTAGAGTCTTTCTGGGCACATGCAGAGTGCTTTTCTCAAGAGTGGCCCCTGCACAGCTGGGCTCATTGGCGGGGGAGGGGAGGGTCCGCCAGTCTGGCTTCTTGGGCCCTGAAAGGCCAGTCCATCCTAGATCTCCGCTGGGCCGTCTCTGTTTCCACCCACTCCCCCTGACTCCGCTAAGGTCAGCTGTGACATTGCTGGGCCTGCTTGGGGGGGGGGGGGGGGGGTTGGTTCTGACCTTTTGCTTCCGATGGTATATCGAAGGACTCCCAAAGGCCACCAGCAGGGCCCTGGAATGATGAACGGGGGTGGGGTGGGGGCAGTTTCCTCCCCTTTCCCAGCTCACCAGAACTGGACCTTGCCCGGCGTAGACCCTCCAGCACACAGGCAAAGACGCCAGGATCTCCAAGCAGCACCCCTGTTCCCGCCACAACAGGGGAGGGCTTGATGAAAATCGAATAAATAATAAGTAAACCCACAAAAGCCGGGTGCTTTGGTCAGGCTCTTTGCTTTTGCCCTCTCTGCCGTTGTTGGGGGCAGCCGGCTGCAAGGTTGCTGGTGTTGGAGCCTGCCGTTGAGATGGCGTTCCCAGCGTGGTGTCGCGGTTAAGAGCAGGGGGGTTCTAATCTGGAGAACGGGTTTGATTCCCCACCCTGAGTGGCAGAAGCTTATCTGGTGAACCAGATGTGTTCCCCCCCTCCTACGTTCCTGCTGGGTGAACTTGGAGTAGTCACAGTTCTCTCCGAACTCTCTCGGCCCCACCTGCCTCAAAAGGTGTGGGGAGAGGAAGGGAAAGGAGCTTGTAAGCCACCTGGAGTCTCCTTGCAGGAGAGAAAGGTGGGGTATAAATCCAATCTCCTCCTCCTCCAAGCCGCTAGCATTGTCCAGGGTCTTGGAGGGGAGGGGGGGAGAACTCCTTTCATGGGCACATGTTCCTGTCACAAAGGCTTCCACAGCTGGAATCCACTGGCTGTTGTGTGGCTTTTCTGGACTATGTGGCCCAGGTCCAGTAGTTGTTGCTGCTAACGCTTTGCCGGCTGGATTGATACGGGCGAAATGTTAGGACCCAAAACTCCTAGACCACAACCGTGTAGCCCAGAAACCCACACCAGCCAGCGTGCACAGGGTTTGCAAACAGATCCCTCCAGCGGGAAATGCCCCTGTCTCCGCATGCGCAGGAATGCAGCGTCCCCCGCGGCTGCTGGCACCAGTTGTTGGGATAAAGAATGTCAAAGTTATTGGTTGGGGAGCCCGTCCTCTTTCAAACCAGACCGTTTCTGCTGCTGATGTGGGACCGCCCGGCTCCAGAGCAATTTGTACGTGTGTGCGTTCTTGCACAGCCTCATGGGAGTTGTAGTTTATTGTCTCCTGCATCAGGCTAAAGAGAAACATATTTTAATAGCTGTGCAAACAAGAAGAAGAAGAAGAAGAGTTTGGATTTCTATCCCCCCCTTTCTCTCCTGCAGGAGACTCAAAGGGGCTGACAATCTCCTTGCCCTTCCCCCCTCACAACAAACACCCTGTGAGGTGGGTGGGGCTGAGAGAGAAGAAGAAGAAGAAGAAGAAGAAGAAGAGTTTGGATTTATATCCCCCCTTTCTCTCCTGCAGGAGACTCAAAGGGGCTGACAATCTCCTTGCCCTTCCCCCCTCACAACAAACACCCTGTGAGGTAGGTGGGCTGAGAGAGCTCCGAGAAGCTGTGACTAGCCCAAGGTCACCCAGCTGGCGTGTGTGGGAGTGTAAAGGCTAATCTGAACTCCCCAGATAAGCCTCCATAGCTCAGATGGCAGAGCTGGGAATCAAACCCGGTTCCTCCAGATTAGATACACGAGCTCTTAACCTCCTACGCCACTGCTGCTTCTCTCTGCAAAGGAGAAATGCAGAGATTTTAGACGTTTGGGCCAGTTTTTTTGCTCAGGTACCTGTCTTACACAAAAGCTCACAACCCGCCCGGCAGCTTCAGGTGATGGGCTGATCCTCCCAACCAGAGGGGCCACCTGCACACCCCAGAACTGGGCAGGTGTCGAAGGGGAGAACTGAGGCTTCCTCGGGCTGGGCTGGCTCAGTGCTTGCGCTGGGTGCCCAACGGTAACAGTGGCAGAGGCCATGCAGGGACTCAGTTGGGGCTGAGAGGCTGCAGGCGGAGCCGGGTTGTTAGCTGGAGAGGGGGTCAGGTTCTCCAACCCCTTTTGCACAGGTTAGTGTCTAGATCAGAAGTCTTCAAACTATGGCCCTCCAGATGTTCATGGACTACAATTCCCATCAGTCTCTGCCAGCATGGCCAAGTGGCAGGGCTGATGGGAATTGTAGTTCCTGAACATCTGGAGGTCCATAGTTTGAATACCCCTGGTAGATCAAGGGATGTAACTGTGCCTCTCTGTTCTGCATTGGTTAGATGTCACCTGGAATTCAAGAAGGATATTGACAAGCTGGAACGGGTCCAGAGGAGGGCAACCAAAATGGTCAAAGGTCTGGAATCCATGCCCTGCAAGGAGAGACTTAGGGAGCTGGGGATGTTTAGTCCGGAGAAGTGAAGGTGAAGAGGTGACATGATAGCCATGTTTAGATATTTGAAGGGATGTCATGTTGGTGAGGGAGCAAGCTTGTTTTCTGCTGCTCCAGAGACCAGAACCAGGAGTCATGGGTTCAAGGTGAAGGAAAAGAGATTCCACCTAAACATCAGGAAAAACTTCCTGACCGTCAGGGCTGTTGGACAGTGGAATGCACTGCCTCGGAGTGTGGTGGAGTCTCCTTTGGAGGTTTTTAAAGAGAGTCTGGATGGCCATCTGTCAGGAGTGCTTTGATTGTGTGTTCCTGCACGGCAGGGGGTTGGACTGGATGGCCCTTCTTGGGGTCTCTTCCAACTCTATGATTCAGTCATTCCAGGCCAAAGAGACTCTTGTGGGTCTCTGGCCCTGATCTTGAGCAAGTCTCAGCTTCTTTATCTTAGTTTTATTAGCCAGCAAGCAGGAAGACAGATTATGGGGCTTCTGGTGAGAGGGGGCTGACCAAACAGGCCCGGGGCAGGCCCTCTGCTCCCTCGTCCCTGGTAGTCCTTGGAAACCTTGTGCACGCCTGGGTATGCCTGTTTTGACCAGCCGTGCTTTGGAAGCACAGCAGCGGCCGCCCAGAGAACGTTCCGCCCGTGTTCCCAAATGGTCCTCAGAAACAGGGATCCTTCAGAAAAGCCACCACTGCTGGCCCAACACAACATGAAGAAGAAGAAGAAGAGTTTGGATTTATATTCCCCGCCATCCTCTCCTAAAAGGAGTCTGAATGGTACTTGCAAAAGCAGCAGTGGCGTAGGAGGCTAAGAGCTCATGTATCTGGAGGAACCAGGTTTGATTCCCAGCTCTGCCGCTTGAGTTGTGGAAGCTTATCTGGGGAATTCAGACTAGCCTGTGCACTCCCACACACGCCAGCTGGGTGACCTTGGGCTAGTCACAGTTTCTCAGAGCTGTCTCAGCCCCACCTACCTCACAGGGTGTTTGTTGTGAGGCGGGAAGGGCAAGGAGATTGTAAGCCCCTTTGAGTCTCCTGCAGGAGAGAAAGGGGGGATATAAATCCAAACTCCTCCTCCTCCTCCTCCTCCTCCTCTTCTTCTTCTCCTCCTCCTCCTCTTCCTCCTCCTCCTCCTCCTCCTCCTCCTCCTCCTTCTTCTTCTTCTTCTTCTTCTTCTTTCCCCTTTCCCTCCCCACAACAGACACCTTGTGAGGCAGGTGGGGCTGAGAGAGTTCGGAGAGAACTGTGACCGGCCTAAGGTAACCCAGCTGGCTTTTTGTGGAGGAGAGAGGAATCCAACCTGGTTCTTCAGATCGGAGCACATCGCTCTTAACCACTACACCACACTGTTAAATACTGGGTTTTTTTCTTGCTCGGGGAGACCTCCAATCAGCAGGGAATGGCTTTGATAAGTGAAACCCCCTCCCCGTTTTCTAAGATGGCAGCAGTCCCAAGGTGATTCTCTTCATGATGGGGCAAAATTGGAAATAGGAAGGAGTGGGGTGGTTTTAAAAGTTTTGAACTGGGAGTGAGGAGATCTGGATTCAAATCCTGTCTCAAACATGGAGCTCAGGGATAACTGTACGAGCAGGACGGCCGGACAGGGAAACACAGAAATACGGCGGGGCTGATCATAGAGACAGCAGGGCAAACGTGACCCCTGGACATCAGAACAGGTGGGATCGGCAGGGTGCCCCGTGTGGTTTCTGTGAACAGGTAAACACTTGAAGCTGCAGCATCAGGTGATCTGCCCAATGGCTGGTCTGCTCGTCCGTCCACAAGCCCTGGTCCAGGAATACCTGAAGACTCTAAAAGGGATCTGTGTCGTGACCCCAACCCGTGGTGCATTGGAGGAGTGGCAGCTGGCAAAAGATATTGTCAGGGGCCGAATATGCGTGGCTGGACTCAAGCGGCCTGGGGACGCGGGTCTGTGGGTGGGGGCGACCCTGACTCTGAGACCCTGCCCTGGCGTCGCAGCAGAAGGGAGGCCTTCCAAGATTCCCTTTGCACATCCTCCGAGGAGGTGCAGCAGCCTGAGAATCCCTCACTGCCATAGCTCTGCCTAATGGTGGGTTGCCTGCTGCTTTGCCTTCTGGCCACAGGAACGGCTTGTGTGTGGGCAGGAGGACTTGTCCAAACGTCTTCCCGACACTCACATTTGTGGAGTTATTTGCAAGACTTGTGCCTATTCAATACTGATGTATCCCTACAACTTGGACCTCAATGCCTTCCTGCCTTCCTTCCTTCCTTCCTTCCTTGCTTGCTTGCTTCCAAGGAGCAGCAGTGGTGTAGGAAGTTAAGAGCTCGTGTATCTAATCTGGAGGAACTGGGTTTGATTCCCAGCTCTGCCGCCTGAGCTGTGGAGGCTTCTCTGGGGAATTCAGATTAGCCTGGGCACTCCCACACACGCCAGCTGGGTGACCTTGGGCTAGTCACAGCTTCTCGGAGCTCTCTCAGCCCCACCTACCTCACAGGGTGTTTGTTGTGAGGGGGGAAGGGCAAGGAGATTGTCAGCCCCTTTGAGTCTCCTGCAGGAGAGAAAGGGGGGATATAAATCCAAACTACTACTCCTCCTCCAGCTCCTCCTCCTCCTCCTCCTCCTCCTCCTCCTCCTCCTCCTCCTCTTCTTCTTCTTCTTCTTCTTCTTCTTCTTCCCCCCCTCCCCCCCTCCCCCCCTCCCTTCTTTTTCTGTTGGGACCTCTGGTGCTGCATAAAAGTAGAAATGTCGTCCGCATCCTGGCCTTTGGTGATATTGGTTCTGGTTGGTTTTCTGGGCTGTTGGTGATCTTGTCCTTGGAACTCCCTTTTATTTTGGACATTTGTGGATTAAAGGCTTCTAGGCTAATTAATTTAATAAAAAATGTGAGAATGTGCAGCTTTGCGCAAGCGCAGTTCACGCCATTCCACGGGAAGCATCCTTCTCTGCCCCGCTTGGAGCCAGAGAGGAGGTGAAGTTGGCACCTTTTAAACTTTGGGGGTGCAGAGCAGCCCAGCTTGAGGGGGAGGGGGTGCAGAGAATGTCGGAGGCCAGGAAGGACTCAAGGCAGAAGGGGAGCTAGCCAGCAGGTTCTCTGTCTGGGGGAAGGGGGGTTGACTTGAATGCCATGCTGGTTGTTCGCAGTTGTTATGAGCAGCAGCAGCAGCGTACTGGTTAAGAGCAGGTGCACTCTAATCTGGAGAACTGGGTTTGATTCCCTGCTCTGCCACTTGAGCTGTGGAGGCTTCTCTGGGGGACCAGATTAGCCTGTGCACTCCAACACACGCCAGCTGGGTGACCTTGGGCTAGTCACAGCTTCTCGGAGCTCTCTCAGCCCCACCCACCTCACAGGGTGTTTGTTGTGGGGACGTGTGAGGGAAAGGGACTGTAAGCCCCTTTGAGTCTCCTACAGGAGAGAAAGGGGGGCTATAAATCCCAACCCCTCCTCCTCTTCCTCCTTTGCCCTTGCACTGGTCCAAAAGCCAGAAGGCCAAACTCAGGCAGTGGTTTTCCCCAGACACAGGTCTTGGTGGGTCTCTTGCCAAGTTGTGCTCTTGGCTGGGCTCTGTGTATTGATGCCAGGCAGGCCAATCCCAAAGCCGAGGCCTGCCTGTCGGGGCAGAGGGGCCGGTGCTGCCCGGAGCCACAGGGATTGCCCGCGGGCGCTCAGCTCTGCATCTCCATCCCGGCTCCCGGGGACGGCATCTCTGGTCCATCACAGCCCCAGGCCTTGTCAGGAGAACGTGACCGGCCTCTTAACTCGGGAGCCTCAGTATTCCAGAGAGCCGGCCGTTTAATCCCCACACCCCATTTTGGCCACAGCCCCAACCGAGGCCGCCCACTTACCTCAGCCTTCACGAGGGAGGCCTGGGAGGATTCACCAGGGGATAGGCGCCACCGGGGCCCGCCAGCCCAGCCGAACCGAGCTCCGGCGCCGAACCCGGCTGTTCCCAGTTTTTGGGATCCGCCTCCCTTTCGGTTCTGGCTCATTTCCCAAGTTGGCTCCGCTGGTATCATCCTGAACCTGGAAGCAACATCATTATGAGCGGGGAGTGGCGCAGAGGCAGCTCCCGCCCGGGGCCGCGTGGGCTGCGATGGTTATGAGTAGTCATCATAATATTTATTAGGTGAGGAATATTTAGGACACTTCGGGCGAGAGAGAAGTGCCGCTCCTGCCGTATTGATGCTTTCTTTGGACACAATTTTTAATTGAAAAACGGGTCCTCTGTTTTCCTGGGCTAATTACGGCCCCCTCCCCCCCTCGCTGGTGGATATTGCTGCAGAGGAGGAGGAGGAGGAGGAGGGGAGGCCCGGCCTGGAATGGAAATTTGCTTTCTGTCATTGAATGGGGTGATGAATGGGGTGGCGGGAGGCCGAGGATCACCTGCTCGGCCCCCCTCCCCACTCCTTGCCTTGCAGGAGGCCGCCAGTCACCAGGCGTGGCTCAGGATTTATTGGGGGGGGGGGGCTCAAGTGGCTGCCAGGCTCAAGTGAGACTCCGGGGCGGGGGCGAGCAAGTGGCTGCCCCTCCTTCTGTTCAGTAGAAACCTAAGACCCCCCCCCCCCCCCGGCCAGGATGAGACCTTGCATGTGAAATCCACAGCACCCCGAACGGGCCTTTTGCACCGCCAAGCCACTCTTCGGCTCCTGCCGTTCCCCTCTGGGCACCTGAAATCCTGGAACTTCCTGCCACTCAGCCCCCAAACGGCAGAGTAGGGTGGAGTTGTCCCTACAACCCCCTGAAACGGCACCTGGCGGCACCTTCGACTCCTGGAGGAAGCTTCAAGCTGCCCCAAAGCGGGGGGGGGGGGGGGAGACTCAGACACGAGAGGGTTTGCTTGAGGTCACAGTCCTTGGAGAGGGGAGGGGGGCTCTGGCTCTGTGGCCCAGCACCTGCTCGCCATGCAGAACCTCCCAGGCTCAATCCCAGCATGCCCAGTTCCAACCAGGGGTCAGGTGGGAGGGGAGGGGAAAGAAGAAGAAGAAGAAGAGTTTGGATTTATATCCCCCCTTTCTCTCCTGCAGGAGACTCAAAGGGGCTGACAATCTCCTTGCCCTTCCCCCCTCACAACAAACACCCTGTGAGGTGGGTGGGGCTGAGAGAGCTCCTTAGAGCTGTGACTAGCCCAAGGTCACCCAGCTGGCGTGTGTGGGAGGGCACAGGTGCCCGTCGTAAGTGGATTCACAGATCAGCTTTCCTTTTGGGGAGCAGGGTCTACTAATCGTGGCACTTGTTTGCACAGTGGAGCTGTGGACAAGGAACGGGGCCCTTCAGTCTCCTTTGTTTCTAAGCCGCCTGCCCAGGCAACGTGGCCCCGAGGCTGGCTTCCGGGGGTTCTCTTTGCCTGCTTGGTCCTGGGCCGATGGTCCTCCCACCCCCCTGCTTAGGCGGCTCTCCCAGCATGCTTTGCAGTGCCAGATATTCCAAGTCCAGCAGACCTCTTGGGCAGGCAGTGGCTTCTGGGTCACGGTGTGGCTGGGTCCAGGAAGCCCAGGGGCAGGGGTCTGCAAACTGCGGCTCTCCAGATGTTCATGGACTACAATTCCCATCAGCCCCTGCCACCATGGCAGGATTTTGGGGTGGGGGCAGCAGCCCAACAAAAGAGGTGAGGCCACTGAATCCTGTGAGACTCTGGAGACACAGATGAGGCACAGGTGAGGGCCAAGGTGAGAGGGCAGAGGGGAACTAGAGTGAGCAGGGGGGGCCAATTGGCCATGGTGGCAGGGGCTGATGGGAATTGTAGTCCATGAACACCTGGAGAGCCGCAGGTTGCAGACCCCTGCCCAGGGGGGTGGTTGATGCTCCTCTCTCGTCCCCGTCTGTCCAGGTGTAGCCTCTGCCAGGCCTCAGAAGGTGGGAAGGGAGGCCGGGGGTCTCCAGGGCCTGGCTGAGTGGGTCCCACTGGGCTCTTCTGTAAGGCAAGCTCTGGCTGGAGTCAGCTGACCCCCTCCTCTCAATGCCCCACGGAGCCCTCTGCAGTCAGAGCCAAGGGAAAGCTCTGGAGGCTTCAAGGAACCTTTGGAAAAATGCCAGTGGTTTTTCTTTCCTCCCCCCACCCCACCCCCCCCAACCTGATGCCCTTGTTCAGAACTCGTACCTTGGGCCTTCTCTGCACCCTCACCCCTTCCAGAAAGGTGAGGCCCCAAAGCACACCTGTGTTTAGCTCCCACCGTCAGCAGGAAGGGTGTATCAGGATTGGAGACGTGGGCTGGGGTCTCCTTCGGTGCCAGTCCCTGTCACCTTTCCCCCCCCCTCCACCAAACTCTCATCCCTGGTGTATTGCTGAAGACCTCCACGGCCAGATGAAGAGGAGGAGGAGGAGGAGGAGGAGGAGGAGGAGGAGTTTGGATTTATATCCTTCCTTTCTCTCCTGCAGGAGACTCAAAGGGGCTTACAATCTCCTTGCCCTTTCCCCCCTCACAACAAACACCCTGTGAGGTGGGTGGGGCTGAGAGAGCTCCGAGAAGCTGTGACTAGCCCAAGGTCACCCAGCTGGTGTGTGTGGGAGTGCACAGGCTAATCTGAATTCCCCAGATAAGCCTCCACAGCTCAGGCGGCAGAGCTGGGAATCAAACCCGGTTCCTCCAGATTAGATACACGAGCTCTTAACCTCCTACGCCACTGCTACTCCTGGTTGTTGTGGGCTTTCCGGGCTGTGTGGCCGTGGTCTGGTAGATCTTGTTCCTAACGTTTCGCCTCTCGTCCCTGAATTTGTGCTGTCCCTCGCTGCTCCCCCCCCCCCGGCCCCGTTCCTTCCTTCCTTCCTGCCCGCCCCCCCGCCTCCTTCCCCCATTTTGCCGAGATCGGAAAGTGAAATTGATTGAGGCTGACGTCCAGCGAAGGTGGCTGCCGCTCGCTCGGAGGCGCAGCGCCCCGTCTCAGTGGCGGGGAGATAATCGAGGTGGAATATTTGATCGGGCCGGGAAATGAGGTGCTAAATTTGTTGTGAGATGGGTGTCAAAATCAATCCAGGCGTCTTCCTTCTGGTAGGGATGGGCAGATAAATAAGAAATCATTAGTTCATGTAGCCAGGAGGGGCTAGGTTGGTATTTCTATATGTGTGTGTGTGTGTGTGTGTGTGTGAGAATCATTAGTTTCCAACGTGTGCACGGCCCGTGCAGGAGAGACGAGTGTGGCAATTGGTGCGCCATTAGCGTCTCTGTTCTCGCATGCGAGCGCCTTCCATCCAGAAATTTCCTCCTGGGTGGAACGGAATGGAGGGGGGAGGGGGGGTGCGGTGCCCGCCTCTGCCCACCCACCTGCTTTCCGTTTCTGTCAGGGATGCCGTCGCTTGGCACAGACGTTCAGGGGGTGCCTTTGCTCCTTGGCGCAGGCGCCCGCCGGTTCCTGGGGTACCCCGGATTCTTCAGCGCCGAGGAGAGGTCTGCGTGGCCTTCCTCTCTAGGCGGCTGCTTCTGGGCAGACCGGCCAGCGCTTCCTGCCTGTTTAATCCCGCGCACGTTGGCCACCCTGAGCATGTTGCCCTTTAATTATTTACTCTCCACATCCAACGGGCCTTGTTGCTTTGACTCTGTGTTAACATTTCCTGCCCCTTTTGCTCAGCGAGGATGAACCCACTCGGATGCGTCGGTTGCAGGCTCTTGGCGCCGTTGGGAGGGGGGAGAGGCGCTGTTTTCCGTGGCCTCCCACGGCTGGTTGTCAGGGGTTTCAACTGTGGCTTGGAAGGCTGCAGGGTCTCCGTTTCAGCCCCGCTGTGGGGAGGAGACCTCAGCGTATTCCATGGGAGACAGCTTGTGGCGTAGGAGGTTAAGCGCTCGTGTATCTAATCTGGAGGAACCGGGTTTGATTCCCAGCTCTGCCGCCTGAGCTGTGGAGGCTTATCTGGGGAATTCAGATTAGCCTGGGCACTCCCACACACACCAGCTGGGTGACCTTGGGCTAGTCACAGCTTCTCGGAGCTCTCTCAGCCCCACCCACCTCACAGGGTGTTTGTTGCGAGGGGGGAAGAGCAAGGAGATTGTCAGCCCCTTTGAGTCTCCTGCAGGAGAGAAAGGGGGGATAGAAATCCAAACTGTGCTTCTCTTCTTCTTGTGGGCTTTCGAGCTGTAAGCTGTGCTTTGTGATAGTTGGTCTCTGTGTGTGCCGGGGCATATCGCCGAAGGGGACATAAGGGGTCAAATGTACCCAGGCTGCGGCCATTTAGTCACATGGGGGGCCCCCTCAGAAAATCGTACCCACATCTTTCCTCCTGCCTCCTGGGTCCATACACTGACTTCAAGACCTGGTGCAAAAAAATGTTGTTTGGTCATGGTACGGGAGGGCAGCCACCAGTGGTGTAGCACCAATGGGACAGGGGGGGTGATGCCCCAGATGGAGCCATGGCAAGGGCGTGGCCAGGCTGTGGAGGGGGCGAGGTGGGGGCAGGTGGTGCTGCGGCAGGGTTGCAGGGCATGCGCGTGCCCCAGATGCAGTTTTCCCATCTCTGGCAGCTCCCCATAGGGGGGCAGGGCGGGAAAGTCAGATTCTGCACGGGGCTATGTTTTCCCTAGATACGCCTCTGGTGCGTGCCCTGTTCTGTACAGACCCTCAACACCTGGCCAAGGGGCCGCTACTTCAGTCTGTTAGCCACAAAGTCTCCTGGGCGGTTTCTGCTGCAACAGATTGATGGCCGGCCATGTTGGGCGCAGACCTCTGCATGTTTTGCTGTTCTGTGTAACTTATTTGGGGTTTGCTCGTCAGGGTTGCTGAAACTCCCCACCCCCTCCTTAGACACTTTCCAAACCTCTTTGCAATCATGAGGGCTAGAAACTTGACGTTCTCTTTTTCTGAAAGGGTGCCGAGATTCTGAATTGTGCAGCCGCCGCCTCCGTCCATTCTGTGCTTTTCCGTGCGGACTGAATCGAGGGGCACCAGCGTGGCCGCCTCCTCCTCCTCTGTTTTTCATCCGTGTAGCTCTGAGCTTGGGGAGGGGTGTGGTTTCCATGGGTCAGCCTGCCAGTGGGTCAGCCTGAGTCAAGGCATTGTGGGCCTTCCCTGCAGGGTTCTCAGGTCCCTTTCACCTTCACAACGTTCCTGTGTGGTAGAGTTTAGAGCAGTGATGGTAAACCTTTTCAAGACCGAGTGCCCAAATTGCAACCCAAAGCCCACTTATTTATCGCAAAGGGCCAACAAGGTAATTTAATCTGAATACTGAGGTTTTAGTTTAGAAAAAACGGTTGGCTCCAAGGCATGCATTACTCGGGAGGAAGCTTGGTGGTAGTCGGTGGCTTTGCTTTGAAGCAACCGTTCAACTCTTCCAACGGGTGAAACCCTAGGAGGGTTTACTCAGAAGCAAGCCCCATTGCCAGCAACCAAGCTTACTCCCAGGTAAAAGATCGCGCTTTAGTTCTTTGCATGAAAATCAGTGGGGTTTAACTGCGCTTAACAGGGTTACCTACGCTGCTTCCCCAAAACTAGGTCTCAGGTTTAATGCTAATAATCGAGCCCAGTGGCCCAGGCCAGCCTAGGTGTGTCTGTGGGGAGGGGGGACACTCTGTTTGCGCGTGCCCACAGAGAGGGCTCTGAGTGCCACCTCTGGCACCCGTGCCATAGGTTCGCCACCACTGGTTTAGAGGCATCGGGTTTGGCAATGACCTAAATCCACCCAGTGGGTTCTGGGGCTGAGCATGGGAAAAAATGTTCACTCTGTTCCTTCCTCCACTGCGCTGAGCATGGATTTTCGTTTGCAATTATTAAAATGATGATTTTAAAAAGGAGAGTAAGGGGGGCTGGGAAGAACCGAATTTGCTTCCACGTTTTATTTTTTGTCAGGTTTTTTTTTTTTAAAAAAGCAGTTGTCATTATCGAATGCAAAACACAAACAACTGGAGCATCAATTCCCTGCAGAAATATTCCTGTCCGAGGCCGGCTGGAGGGGCTGGAGGAAAGAGTCGTCTGCTGACGGCTTCCCCCTGCTCTCCCTGCCCCCCTCCCCCAGACCAGGGCCCGCGGCCTTTGGGCTGGCTCCAAATCACTTGGTGACTCATGCACATTTCGTGTGTTCATGGAGAGCCCCCTGCCTGCCAGCCCCCAGGGCCGTGGGGCAACGGCTCCCCCTCCCTTGCTGTGGGGCTCCAGGGTTTGCCCCGTGACCCGAGACCAAGCTACGAAGAGGCCCCTGCTGGCATTTCTGTCCTCTGGGGTGACGGGGCGACCCCCTTGGCTAGGATAGGAGCTGGTAGCCATGGGGGAGGGGGGCTGGTACCCTGCAGCTCCTTTTCTTCGCATGGGCGGGGTGGGTGGGTGTCGTTTTGCTTGCGTCCCATGAAGCACAGGGAGTGCCCCAACCCTTGGCTGGGGGGGGAGGCTCTGCCAATGGGACCCTGTGATTCTTGGCACGTACAGAAGTATGAAGCATGCCCAGTTTGGGAGAGGGGACCTTCCCATGTCTGGGTGGGGAGGTTTGGAGCATAGCCTCCTGAGACTGAGGGAGGGGGCGATGTGTTGCTGGTGTGCCATTTTTTTTGGCTGAGACAGTCTGTTTGCTGCCTGGTTGTCAAAACTGACTTCCTTTGACGTGTCTGAGATGTTTGGTCTGAGCAGGAACCTTAAAAAAAATTCCGGTGAGCCTTTCTCTCTTTTTAGTGTGTCGTTTGTAAGCTCCTCGGGGGCAGAGACCTGCTTTGCTTGCTTGTACTGCCAGCCAGAGTAACCCTCTGGTCTGGGATGTAGGCAGGAAGACTTTTCTTTGTTTCTTTCTTTGTTTTCAACAAAAAGAACGGCTTAGAATCGTCACTTCGTCTGACATAGAATCGTCACTTCATCCACCAAGGCAGGGACCAGGGGTCTGCAACCTGTGGCTCTCCAGCTGTTCATGGACTACAATTCCCATCAGCCCCTGCCAACATGGCCAATTGGGATTTGTAGTCCACGAACAGCTGGAGAGCCACAGGTTGCTGACCCCGCTGGACGGTCTGTTTTAGAATGCTCCGGTTGGATGCTCCGGTTGAATGCGCCAATTGGCCATGCTGGCAGGGGCTGATGGGATTTGTAGTCCATGAACAGCTGGAGAGCCACAGGTTGCTGGCCCCGCTGGACGGTCTGTTTTGGAATGCTCCGGTTGGATGCGCCGGTTGAATGCGCCAATTGGCTATGCTGGCAGGGGCTGATGGGATTTGTAGTCCATGAACAGCTGGAGAGCTGCGGGTTGCTGACCCCGCTGGACAGTCTGTTTTGGAATGCTCCGGTTGGGTCCTAGGGCCGTACAGCGCTAGGACGCGATCAGGGCACCCTAAAACAGACGGTCCAGCCCGTGGCGGATGAAGTGACGATTCTGCTTAGTTCTTTTTTCTGAAAAGGGTATAGTCCCCCCCCTTTCCCGCTAGCACCGAAGGTGGATTACAAGTATGATTTTTAAAGAAAACCCCTTTTAAATCAGCCAGTAAGTGGATTACAAAATATGATAACATGCTCCAGCTGTCAGTGTGTGTTCATCTGTCCCTCCATCCAAGGCAGCTGGGGCGGTTGTAGAGCTAGCTTGAAAAATGCTCTCTTGGAGAAATTGGTGGCCACAGAAGACCTAGATTCGACTAACCCGCCACGGGCCGCAAACCACTGACTCGTAGGTGGGTGTCTACTCCTCCCCACCACACACCAGTGTTCCTGTTACTGAGTGTGATGCGTGTGAAGTGTGGTTGTAGGGGGCCCAGCAGAGACATTGGATGTGTTTGTGCCTCGTCTCGAAACCTGCTCTTGTGAGCGGCCCGCTTGTATCCTGAGGTTTCTCACAGAATATTGATTTATTTTTAGCACCTCCTTTTCTCATTGAAACGCAAGGCAGATTATGGAAGTAGAAAGCTGCAGTAAAGACCATTCCTTGGAAGAGACAATTATGCTAGGAAAATGTATCGTCGAAGACTTTCATGACCGAACTCAAGTGGTGGTTGTGGGTTTTCTGGTCTGTGTGGCTGTGGTCTGGTAGATCTTGTGTGTAATGTTTTGCCTGCATCTGTGGCTGGTGTCTTCAGAGGTGTATCCCAGAGAGAAGTCTGTTTCACGCCGTGTCCAGACTTCTCTTATAACAGACTTCTCTCTGGGATACACCTCTGAAGATGCCAGCCACAGATGCAGGCGAAACGTTAGGAACTAGAGCAGGGGTCTGCAACCTGCGGCTCTCCAGATGTTCATGGACTACAAATCCCATCAACCCCTACCAGCATGGCCAATTGATGGGATTTATTTATTTATTGTACATTTTGGCGAACTTTTATACCGCCCCATCCCCGAAGGATCTGGGCGATTGTACAGTATGAAAAGGAAACAATATAAGCTTAATAAAAACATTCAAAAGCAGCAGCGACCATAAAACATTTCTAATAAATATAATAAGTTACAGTAAAATGGAGTGGCATTCAGCAGTCTACTAGTATGGTTCCCTCCCCTCTCCCTAAAGGGGGGGGGATGGAAATCTATATTCCAGTCTAAAAATTCCCTCCCCCTCCTAAAAAAAGGGAGGAGTGGCGAGTCCAAGATGGCAGCTGGCCCAGATGTCGGGGGCCGAGGAAGGGGCACTATCAACGGCTGGTTTCCTCCAAAGGCCCGGCGGAACAGCTCCGATCTTACAGGCCCTGCTTGAACTGCGCCAAAGGTCCCGCGGGAGCCCGGACAGTTGGAGGAAGAGCGTTCCTGGGCGAGGGGCCAGAGCATTAAAGGCTCTGGCCGTGATGGAAGGCAACCCGTGTCGCCCGAGGGGCCAGGGACCACCAGTAGATTGGCCTCTTCGATCAGTTGATGGGGTGGGGGGGGGGGGGGGGGGGGGGGGTGGCGGGTGTGGGGGGGGTGGCGGGGGGGTGGGGGGGGCGGGCGGGGGGGGGGGGGGGGGGGGGGGGTGGGGGGGGGTGGTGGGGGGGGGGGGTGGGGGGGGGGGGGGGTGGGGGGGGGGGGGGGGGGGGGGGGGGGGGGGTGGTGGGGGGGGGGGGTGGGGGGGGGGGGGGGTGGGGGTGGGGGGGGGTTGGGGGGGGGGGGGGGTAGGGGGGGGGGGGGGTGGGGGGGGGGGGGGGTGGGGGGGGGGGGGGGTGGGGGGGGGGGGGGGTGGGGGGGGGGGGGGGTGGGGGGGGGGGGGGGTGGGGGGGGGGGGGGGTGGGGGGGGGGGGGGGTGGGGGGGGGGGGGGGTGGGGGGGGGGGGGGGTGGGGGGGGGGGGGGGTGGGGGGGGGGGGGGGTGGGGGGGGGGGGGGGTGGGGGGGGGGGGGGGTGGGGGGGGGGGGGGGTGGGGGGGGGGGGGGGTGGGGGGGGGGGGGGGTGGGGGGGGGGGGGGGTGGGGGGGGGGGGGGGTGGGGGGGGGGGGGGGTGGGGGGGGGGGGGGGTGGGGGGGGGGGGGGGTGGGGGGGGGGGGGGGTGGGGGGGGGGGGGGGTGGGGGGGGGGGGGGGTGGGGGGGGGGGGGGGTGGGGGGGGGGGGGGGTGGGGGGGGGGGGGGGTGGGGGGGGGGGGGGGTGGGGGGGGGGGGGGGTGGGGGGGGGGGGGGGTGGGGGGGGGGGGGGGTGGGGGGGGGGGGGGGTGGGGGGGGGGGGGGGTGGGGGGGGGGGGGGGTGGGGGGGGGGGGGGGTGGGGGGGGGGGGGGGTGGGGGGGGGGGGGGGTGGGGGGGGGGGGGGGTGGGGGGGGGGGGGGGTGGGGGGGGGGGGGGGTGGGGGGGGGGGGGGGTGGGGGGGGGGGGGGGTGGGGGGGGGGGGGGGTGGGGGGGGGGGGGGGTGGGGGGGGGGGGGGGTGGGGGGGGGGGGGGGTGGGGGGGGGGGGGGGTGGGGGGGGGGGGGGGTGGGGGGGGGGGGGGGTGGGGGGGGGGGGGGGTGGGGGGGGGGGGGGGTGGGGGGGGGGGGGGGTGGGGGGGGGGGGGGGTGGGGGGGGGGGGGGGTGGGGGGGGGGGGGGGTGGGGGGGGGGGGGGGTGGGGGGGGGGGGGGGTGGGGGGGGGGGGGGGTGGGGGGGGGGGGGGGTGGGGGGGGGGGGGGGTGGGGGGGGGGGGGGGTGGGGGGGGGGGGGGGTGGGGGGGGGGGGGGGTGGGGGGGGGGGGGGGTGGGGGGGGGGGGGGGTGGGGGGGGGGGGGGGTGGGGGGGGGGGGGGGTGGGGGGGGGGGGGGGTGGGGGGGGGGGGGGGTGGGGGGGGGGGGGGGTGGGGGGGGGGGGGGGTGGGGGGGGGGGGGGGTGGGGGGGGGGGGGGGTGGGGGGGGGGGGGGGTGGGGGGGGGGGGGGGTGGGGGGGGGGGGGGGTGGGGGGGGGGGGGGGTGGGGGGGGGGGGGGGTGGGGGGGGGGGGGGGTGGGGGGGGGGGGGGGTGGGGGGGGGGGGGGGTGGGGGGGGGGGGGGGTGGGGGGGGGGGGGGGTGGGGGGGGGGGGGGGTGGGGGGGGGGGGGGGTGGGGGGGGGGGGGGGTGGGGGGGGGGGGGGGTGGGGGGGGGGGGGGGTGGGGGGGGGGGGGGGTGGGGGGGGGGGGGGGTGGGGGGGGGGGGGGGTGGGGGGGGGGGGGGGTGGGGGGGGGGGGGGGTGGGGGGGGGGGGGGGTGGGGGGGGGGGGGGGTGGGGGGGGGGGGGGGTGGGGGGGGGGGGGGGTGGGGGGGGGGGGGGGTGGGGGGGGGGGGGGGTGGGGGGGGGGGGGGGTGGGGGGGGGGGGGGGTGGGGGGGGGGGGGGGTGGGGGGGGGGGGGGGTGGGGGGGGGGGGGGGTGGGGGGGGGGGGGGGTGGGGGGGGGGGGGGGTGGGGGGGGGGGGGGGTGGGGGGGGGGGGGGGTGGGGGGGGGGGGGGGTGGGGGGGGGGGGGGGTGGGGGGGGGGGGGGGTGGGGGGGGGGGGGGGTGGGGGGGGGGGGGGGTGGGGGGGGGGGGGGGTGGGGGGGGGGGGGGGTGGGGGGGGGGGGGGGTGGGGGGGGGGGGGGGTGGGGGGGGGGGGGGGTGGGGGGGGGGGGGGGTGGGGGGGGGGGGGGGTGGGGGGGGGGGGGGGTGGGGGGGGGGGGGGGTGGGGGGGGGGGGGGGTGGGGGGGGGGGGGGGTGGGGGGGGGGGGGGGTGGGGGGGGGGGGGGGTGGGGGGGGGGGGGGGTGGGGGGGGGGGGGGGTGGGGGGGGGGGGGGGTGGGGGGGGGGGGGGGTGGGGGGGGGGGGGGGTGGGGGGGGGGGGGGGTGGGGGGGGGGGGGGGTGGGGGGGGGGGGGGGTGGGGGGGGGGGGGGGTGGGGGGGGGGGGGGGTGGGGGGGGGGGGGGGTGGGGGGGGGGGGGGGTGGGGGGGGGGGGGGGTGGGGGGGGGGGGGGGTGGGGGGGGGGGGGGGTGGGGGGGGGGGGGGGTGGGGGGGGGGGGGGGTGGGGGGGGGGGGGGGTGGGGGGGGGGGGGGGTGGGGGGGGGGGGGGGTGGGGGGGGGGGGGGGTGGGGGGGGGGGGGGGTGGGGGGGGGGGGGGGTGGGGGGGGGGGGGGGTGGGGGGGGGGGGGGGTGGGGGGGGGGGGGGGTGGGGGGGGGGGGGGGTGGGGGGGGGGGGGGGTGGGGGGGGGGGGGGGTGGGGGGGGGGGGGGGTGGGGGGGGGGGGGGGTGGGGGGGGGGGGGGGTGGGGGGGGGGGGGGGTGGGGGGGGGGGGGGGTGGGGGGGGGGGGGGGTGGGGGGGGGGGGGGGTGGGGGGGGGGGGGGGTGGGGGGGGGGGGGGGTGGGGGGGGGGGGGGGTGGGGGGGGGGGGGGGTGGGGGGGGGGGGGGGTGGGGGGGGGGGGGGGTGGGGGGGGGGGGGGGTGGGGGGGGGGGGGGGTGGGGGGGGGGGGGGGTGGGGGGGGGGGGGGGTGGGGGGGGGGGGGGGTGGGGGGGGGGGGGGGTGGGGGGGGGGGGGGGTGGGGGGGGGGGGGGGTGGGGGGGGGGGGGGGTGGGGGGGGGGGGGGGTGGGGGGGGGGGGGGGTGGGGGGGGGGGGGGGTGGGGGGGGGGGGGGGTGGGGGGGGGGGGGGGTGGGGGGGGGGGGGGGTGGGGGGGGGGGGGGGTGGGGGGGGGGGGGGGTGGGGGGGGGGGGGGGTGGGGGGGGGGGGGGGTGGGGGGGGGGGGGGGTGGGGGGGGGGGGGGGTGGGGGGGGGGGGGGGTGGGGGGGGGGGGGGGTGGGGGGGGGGGGGGGTGGGGGGGGGGGGGGGTGGGGGGGGGGGGGGGTGGGGGGGGGGGGGGGTGGGGGGGGGGGGGGGTGGGGGGGGGGGGGGGTGGGGGGGGGGGGGGGTGGGGGGGGGGGGGGGTGGGGGGGGGGGGGGGTGGGGGGGGGGGGGGGTGGGGGGGGGGGGGGGTGGGGGGGGGGGGGGGTGGGGGGGGGGGGGGGTGGGGGGGGGGGGGGGTGGGGGGGGGGGGGGGTGGGGGGGGGGGGGGGTGGGGGGGGGGGGGGGTGGGGGGGGGGGGGGGTGGGGGGGGGGGGGGGTGGGGGGGGGGGGGGGTGGGGGGGGGGGGGGGTGGGGGGGGGGGGGGGTGGGGGGGGGGGGGGGTGGGGGGGGGGGGGGGTGGGGGGGGGGGGGGGTGGGGGGGGGGGGGGGTGGGGGGGGGGGGGGGTGGGGGGGGGGGGGGGTGGGGGGGGGGGGGGGTGGGGGGGGGGGGGGGTGGGGGGGGGGGGGGGTGGGGGGGGGGGGGGGTGGGGGGGGGGGGGGGTGGGGGGGGGGGGGGGTGGGGGGGGGGGGGGGTGGGGGGGGGGGGGGGTGGGGGGGGGGGGGGGTGGGGGGGGGGGGGGGTGGGGGGGGGGGGGGGTGGGGGGGGGGGGGGGTGGGGGGGGGGGGGGGTGGGGGGGGGGGGGGGTGGGGGGGGGGGGGGGTGGGGGGGGGGGGGGGTGGGGGGGGGGGGGGGTGGGGGGGGGGGGGGGTGGGGGGGGGGGGGGGTGGGGGGGGGGGGGGGTGGGGGGGGGGGGGGGTGGGGGGGGGGGGGGGTGGGGGGGGGGGGGGGTGGGGGGGGGGGGGGGTGGGGGGGGGGGGGGGTGGGGGGGGGGGGGGGTGGGGGGGGGGGGGGGTGGGGGGGGGGGGGGGTGGGGGGGGGGGGGGGTGGGGGGGGGGGGGGGTGGGGGGGGGGGGGGGTGGGGGGGGGGGGGGGTGGGGGGGGGGGGGGGTGGGGGGGGGGGGGGGTGGGGGGGGGGGGGGGTGGGGGGGGGGGGGGGTGGGGGGGGGGGGGGGTGGGGGGGGGGGGGGGTGGGGGGGGGGGGGGGTGGGGGGGGGGGGGGGTGGGGGGGGGGGGGGGTGGGGGGGGGGGGGGGTGGGGGGGGGGGGGGGTGGGGGGGGGGGGGGGTGGGGGGGGGGGGGGGTGGGGGGGGGGGGGGGTGGGGGGGGGGGGGGGTGGGGGGGGGGGGGGGTGGGGGGGGGGGGGGGTGGGGGGGGGGGGGGGTGGGGGGGGGGGGGGGTGGGGGGGGGGGGGGGTGGGGGGGGGGGGGGGTGGGGGGGGGGGGGGGTGGGGGGGGGGGGGGGTGGGGGGGGGGGGGGGTGGGGGGGGGGGGGGGTGGGGGGGGGGGGGGGTGGGGGGGGGGGGGGGTGGGGGGGGGGGGGGGTGGGGGGGGGGGGGGGTGGGGGGGGGGGGGGGTGGGGGGGGGGGGGGGTGGGGGGGGGGGGGGGTGGGGGGGGGGGGGGGTGGGGGGGGGGGGGGGTGGGGGGGGGGGGGGGTGGGGGGGGGGGGGGGTGGGGGGGGGGGGGGGTGGGGGGGGGGGGGGGTGGGGGGGGGGGGGGGTGGGGGGGGGGGGGGGTGGGGGGGGGGGGGGGTGGGGGGGGGGGGGGGTGGGGGGGGGGGGGGGTGGGGGGGGGGGGGGGTGGGGGGGGGGGGGGGTGGGGGGGGGGGGGGGTGGCCTTTCCAGGCTATTAAAATCTCATTTGAATGAAAAATGGCTGTTTTCCACGCTACGTGCAATATTAGCTCCATTTGCATCTTGCGTGATGCTGATAAACGGAGGAGGCAAAAAAAAAGCAATATTAAAACCCCCTTCGAGGCAATGGGGCCTAGTGGTTAAGAGCGGCGGACTCCAATCTGGAGAATCGGGGTCAACTCCCCGCTCCTCCACGTGAAGCCTACTGGGTGACCTGGGGCCAGTAATGGTTCCGCCAGACTCTCTCAGCCCCACAGGGCGTCTGAGGAGAGCCAGCATGGGACAGCGGTTAAAAACAGGAGCGCTCTGATCTGGAGAACCGGGTTTGATTCCCCGCTCTGCCACATGAGCTGTGGAGGCTTATCTGGTGAGCCAGATGTGTTTGCACACTTCTACATGCCTGCTGGGTGACCTTGGGCTAATCATAGTTCTTTGGAGCTCTCTCAGCCCCACCAACCTAACAGGGTGTTTGTTGTGGGGAGAGGAAAGGAAAAGGAGTGTGTCAGCTGCCTCGAGGCTCCTTACGGCTGAGGAAAGTGGGGTATTCTTTATGTACCCCCCCCCCATCTGAGATGCGTCATCCAGGACATGGGGCCCACAAGTAGACAGCGGTGTCTCTCCGGCTGAGGCCAAGATCTTCTTTTGCTTCCTCAGGTGCTCTTCCTCTATAAAGGCCGGGGATCAGCTTCCCTGCGCCCCCGCACAGGTGTGTCCAGGAGCTGCATTTCACCTGCTGGAAGGCTACCTGATGGAAAAGGGCTGTCACTCAACAGCAGAGCCGCCACCCACCCCCACAGATGCCAAGGGTCCTGGTTCGGTCCCCAGCAGCACCGGTGGGGCGCAGACCACACGTGAAACTCTTTCCCCGCCTGAGCCATCCCCGCTCAGAGGAGGCAACGTGGCCCTTGGGAGCCCCCGAGGGTGTTGATGCTGGTGCAGTGGCGTAGCGCCGATGGGGCCGCGTGGGGTGCAATGCCCCGGGCAGAGCAGTGGAGGGGCGTGGATTCCCGGAGCAAGGTGGGGGCAGACGGTGTCACGTCAGTGGTGCAGGGCACCCGTGCGCCCCAACCACAGTTCCCCCTCGCTACACCTCTGCGCTGATGAAGGCGGCTCCAGGAGCTGGGGGGCGGGGCAAGTGGTGGCTGGGTGCAGGACAGATTTGGCCAGTAGGCCGCCAGTTGCCCACCTTTTTGCCAAAAACTAATGCTGCCCCCTCCGTCTTCTTAATGGCAGTGGACCGTTGTATGCAAGGCAAGACCCTTTCTCTGGCCAGACTGAGGTTGCCAGAATCAGGTTGGAAAATACCTGGAGGGCTTTGAGGGGGGCGGAGTCTGAGGAGAGCCAGCATGGGACAGCAGTTAAAAACAGGTGCGCTCTAATCTGGAGAACCGGGTTTGATTCCCCGCTCTGCCACGTGAGCTGTGGAGGCTTGTCTGGTGAACCGGATGTGTTTGCCCACTTCTACATTCCTGCTGGGTGACCTTGGGCTAGTCATAGTTCTTTGGAGCTCTCTCAGCCCCACCAACCTAACAGGGGCTCATTCCGCACATGCAGAATAATGCACTTTCAAACTGCTTTCAATGCTCTTTGAAGCTGTGCGGAATGGCAAAATCCACTTGCAAACAGTTGTGAAAGTGGTTTGAAAACACATTATTTTGCGTGTGCGGAAGGGGCCAGGGTGTTTGTTGTGGGGCAGGAGGGAAAGGAGATTGTAAGCCACCTTGTCGTCGTCGTCGTCGTCTCCTCCTCCTCCTCCTCCTCCTCCTCCTCCTCCTCCTCCTCCTCCTCTGTCGCCAGGGGATCAGTTGTAACAGTGGCACCCCTCCCCGGCTGATCTCCAGCCCCGTTGGGCAGACCCCCTCCCACCTGTCGCTCTGCTCTGCCAGTGCAGACAGGGTTGTCTTCTATCTCCCTTCATGCCTGTTGATGTTTGGTGCGGGGGGGGGGGGGGGGGGGTTGTCTCCACAGCGTGGGGGGGGGGGGGGCGGCTGCCTGGCTTCCCTCTCTGGAGCCGGGAGCTCAGCCTGCGTGTGGTTTAATTGAGCTGCTGGCGGCAGCAAATGACTTGGCGCTTCGGCTCTTGGCCGTGTGTGCTGGGGGCTGCCCACACGACGTGGTCATGTCTTTGGAGGGGCTGACTGGGGCACTTGCTAGCTCCGAGGAAGACTTTGTGCAGCTCCCAGCCTCTTCGGCCTGCTTTTCAAAAATGCTCCAGAACACAGCAATCCTCAGGCGGGTGGCTTGCAAGGGAGGCGGGAAGCCACCTTCGGGGGGGGGGGGGGGAAGGCTTGCTGTATCTAGGGATGGCTGGCCTGTGGTGCTCCAATGCTCATGGACTACAATTCCCATCAACCCCTGCCAGCATGGCCAATTGGCCACCCCTGCTCACTCTGGTTCCCCTCTGCCCTCTCACCTTGGCCCTCAGCTGGGCCTCTGCCTCACCTGTGCCTCACCTGTGTCTCCTGTTGGCCCCCATCCCAGAGTCTCATGGGATTCAGTGGCCTCCCCTCTTTGTTGGGCTGCTGTCCCCACACCCCCAAATCCTGCCTCTCCATGGTGTGAACCCTGGAGCAGCAGCTGGTTATGACCCCAAGCACACACTTCTACATAGCCACACTCACAAACAGCACGTGTCCTGGGGTGTGTGTGTTGTTGGTCTTGGTTCAGATGTGTCTGTTCCTCCTCTGGTGGTCTTCCCTCTGGAACGGGATTCCAATCCTCTGGAGTTGTTGACGGAATCAGATAAAGAGGAACTCTCCCACCAGTAGGCCAGCTGGTCCCTTCCTGCAGCCACAGGGCCTGCTTTTCTGGGGGAAGGAATTGGAATGGGGTGGGGGTAGATTGGGAGAGACGGATGGAGGAAGAGAGAGGGAAGAAGAGGAGTTTGGATTTATACCCCACCTTTAGAGGTGGGATCCAGCAGGTTCTCACCAGTTCCCGAGAGTGGGTTACTAATTATTTGTGTGTGCCGAGAGGCGGCTACTAATTGGGTCTGCTTTTCCATTAGAAATCCCATTAGGTCCAAAAATCATAAAGTCCTGTTGTTTCCTATGTGGCTGGTTAGCGAAGGTAGAAAACGGGATAATTCACCCTGTTGGGGGCTGTTTTAAAAACATGTTTTAGCAATATGGTCAAGTTCCTTGTTTAAGGAAAGTCTCCTTCTTTTGATTTCTAGAAACAAAACGTGTACCCAAGCATTTTGAAAGTATGGCATTTGACAGGCAGTCAGTTAGAGGAGAAGTAGTTGCTCTGCTGGCAGTAGGACGATAGGACTTGCTATAATGAGTTTAAATTGTGGACAGAAAGAGACCAGCTGGAAATTAGGAACCTTGCCACATGCAAGTGGTTTCTTACAGTAACAGAGAAATTATTAATGCCCTCACTTCGGGATTGCCTGGCCACGCCCCTGCCGTACATCACTTCCCAGTTCCCATTGAAGCTACTTTACTTGAGCCTGAATCCCACCACCATGGAAACCTGTTACTAAAATTTTTGGATCCCACCACTGCCCACCTTCCTCTCCTGTAAGGAGACTCAAGGTGGCCTAAAAGCTCCTTTCCCTTCCTCTCCCCACAACAGACACCTTGTGAGGCAGGTGGGGCTGAGAGAGTTCTGAGAGAACTGTGACTGGGCCAAGGTCACCCCGCAGGAATGCGGGAGTGTGGAAACACATCTGGTTCACCAGATAAGCCTCTGCCACTCAGGTGCAGGAGTGGGGGATCGAACCCGGTTCTCCAGATTAGAATCCACCTGCTCTTAACCACCGCACCAGTCTGGCTGGAGAGCAGCCGATAGCCACAGAATCTTCAAGGGGGGCACGTTTTTGGCCATGGGGCTAAGAATGCAGCTCTCAACCCCCCCTCCATTAAAAGCCTGAAGCAATGAGAATAAAACGAGAAGGGGGCTTCCGTCTCCTTGCCCTTCCCCCCTCCAGAGGTGGGCAGGCGATTTGCTTTAATAGACTAGTTGCATTTGGTGTGGGGGGTGGGAGTCCCCCCCCCCGAGGCTCCTGGGGCGCCTTGCCAGGGTGGGCAGGAGGACTTCTTGGCACAAGGCAGACCCTACCCCCTCTGGCGTGCCCCTGGGCATGGCGGTGAGGACGGATGCCAAGCGAGCGCTGGATTCTCAAGCCGTTGGCAGTGAGTGGCTTTCTTGGCACGCTGGCGCGGGGCCTGGTTGGCAGGCCAGCGAGGTGGGCATGGGGTTTTTTGGAGCAGCTGGCTGCTCAGCCTTGTGCCGAGCGAGGATTGCCGCCCGGTAGTGCTCTGGCGGAAGGCGCTTTGCTTTGGAGTGGGACACCCCCCCTGCCTGGCTGTGAAAACTTTCAGCTCCAGCTCTCCTGCAAGACCCCACGGCCACACGGCTGCATCCTCTCACTACTCCACAGGAAGGGCTCCTCTGTGCTCAAAGCTGGGATTTAAACAGGGAGAGCATAAGTAGGAGGTGCTTCTCTCTGCCAAATGGAACCTCCATGTTCAGAGGCAGTATATCCCAATGAGACTCAGATGCTGGGGGGAAGAGTAAGAAAGCGCTGCTGCTTCCATGCCTTCCCTGTGAGCTTTTCAGTGGCTCCTTAGAGCTCCACTGAGTTATTATGTTTGTTTTAAATTCGATTTATTAGACCGCCCTACCCCCGAGGGGCTCAGGGCGGTTTACAGGCAACCAAATGCAACTAAAACAATTGAATAATCCCAATTAAAACAATACAATAAAACAGTAGCAGTAAAACCTTTCCATAATGAATAAATAAATTAAATTAGGTTGATGACATCCGGTAAAACCCCGGGAGGGGACTGGCAGATTTTCAAATAAGCCAATGACATATAGGGCAACCGAGCGGGGCGGACTCAGCGGCCAGCCTCCCCCAAAGCCCGGGGGAACAGCTCGGTTTTACAGGCCCTGCAGAACTCCCCAAGGTCCCGCTGGAGGAAGAGTGTTCCACCAGGCAGGGGCCAGAGCTGTAAAAGCAGCAGTGGCGTAGGAGGTTAAGAGCTTGTTTATCTAATCTGGAGGATTCCCAGCTCTGCCGCCTGAGCTGTGGAGGCTTATTTGGGGAATTCAGATTAGCCTGTGCACTCCCACAAACGCCAGCTGGGTGACCTTGGGCTAGTCACAGCTTCTCGGAGCTCTCTCAGCCCCACCTACCTCACAGGGTGTTTGTTGTGAGGGGGGAAGGGCAAGGAGATTGTCAGCCCCTTTGAGTCTCCTGCAGGAGATAAAGGGGGGATAGAAATCCAAACTCCTCCTCCTCCTTCTTTCTTCTTCTTCTTCTTCTCCTCCTCCTCCTCCTCCTCCTCCTCCTCCTCCTCCTCCTCCCCTCCTCCTCCTTCCTCCTCCCTCCTCCCTCCCTTCTTCTTCTTCTTCTCTTCTTCTTCCTCCTCCTTCTTCTCTTCTTCTCCTCCTCCCTCCTCCTCCCCCTCCTCCTCCCTCCTCCCTCCTCCCTTCTTCTTCTTCTTCTTCTTCTTCTTCTTCTTCTTCTTCTTCTTCTTCTTCTTCTTCTTCTTCTTCTTCTTCTTCTTCTTCTTCTTCTTCTAAAAGCCCTGGCCCGGGTGGAGGCTAGCTGCATCCTAGAGGGACCAGGGACCACCAGTTATCTGCTTGCCAACACCCTTCATTGAGAACAGGGCAGAGGAAAGATATTTTGCAAGCCCCTTTGGGCGGGTTCCCCGGAACGGTGGCATAAAAATGTGCGTGGTAAATAAATAATTTACTTTCCCAAATAATTTACCAGCTCCCAAGGCCAGATCTAGCAGCCATGCTGAGGGCCCTCCCCTCTCAAAATCTCCAGGTATTTTCCAGCCCAGAGCCTGCAACTCCCTGGACCAGAAGGGCATTTGGGTGACTACCGTGTTTCCCCGAAAATAAGACAGTGTCTTATATTAATTTTTGCTCCCAAAGATGTGCTATGTCTTATTTTCAGGGGATGTCTTATTTTCCTGTGTTCCGTTCGTCGGGCGTGCTTCCAAACAAAAACTTTGCTACGTCTTACTTTCGGGGGATGCCTTATATTTCGCACTTCGGCAAAACCTCTACTACGTCCTATTTTCAGGGGATGTCTTATATTCGGGGAAACAGGGTATGTTATGTGGCAAGAGGTGCTAACTGAGAAGCAATTTGCTAAGTAAATAAATAATTTCTGTGCTGCTTCCTTGCAACATCCCTATGTGAGAGGCCAGCTAACTTCCTCTTGCAATGGGGGTGGGGGAAGAATGCCAAACGGAGACCCCCAAGCTTGGTTTATTTATTTATTTCATTTCTACCCCGTCTGTCTCCCAAAGTGGCTGACATAATCCCCCTGCTCCCACCCTGTGGGGTGCGTGAGACTAAGAGTGTGGCTGGCCCACGGTTTCTCAGGGGACTTCCGTGGCGCAAGTGGGGATTGGAACCCAGTCCAGCAACCTAACCACTATGCCACATTGCCTTCCTCCAGTTGAGATTTGAGCTGGTTTCTCCCCCCATAACTGTCGCTGTCCTCTTCCGCTGGAGCCATCCCCCTTTCCCCTCTCCCTTCGTCAAGAAAATATAAGAAGTCAAGGGTATGGGAGGGATTTTGCTTCAGTCTAGTGATTTGGGGAGGGGGGGGCAGGCAGTTTATGGGCGCGCTCACATATATATATGTATATGTGGAAGCAAATGGCTGGGGGAAAAAACTTAAATTTAAAAGCAGGGAGAGGGAGAGAGGATAAAAAAAAAAGTCTAGCGTGGGGAGATTTAGTTCCATCTGAAAGCTGTCGCTGTGAATAAAAAGCTTTTCTTTGAACCCTCCGTTTAATAGCGAGAGGAGAGAGAGAGATTGGAGCCGGGAGCCGGAGGGTTTAATCAGACCTTCATTTGATAAATAGAGAGAGACAGGGCCTGAGCGCCCGCGCGGCTCGGGCTACCCCCAATCTCGCCTGCTGGGCCTCTCTGTTACGGCTTCTCTTTGGCCTCCTCCCTGTTGGGTCTCCTGCACCAGCCTAGTGAGGCTTTGTGGGTCAGGAGGGTGAGCAGGAGGGGCCTCTGCACATGGTAGCCCAACAGGCATGGCCCTCAAGACAAAGGCCCGCCAGGTTCCCTGTCACTAGGCTTATTTTACATTCTGCCCCTGCCCCGCGCGCGGCTCGCTACTCCCCCATAATCTCGCCCAAGCTGGGCCTCTCTCTGTGCCATGGCTTCTTTCTTTGGCCTCCTCCCTTGCTGGGGTCTTCCCCCCCCCCCTTGCACCAGCCGCAAGAGGCGCTTGTGGGTCAGAGGGTGGCCAGGAGGGGCCTTCGTGCACATGGGTAGCCCAACAGGCATGGCCCCGCACAAAGGCCCACAGGTTCCCCTCCCCCTGTCACTAGGCTTATTTTACATTCCTGCCTCTGCCCACCCCCCACAACCCTCCGCCTCGACTCTCTGCACGTCTTGGGAGCCTTCCTAGATCAGGCCAAAGGTAGCCCGCCGGGATCTGTTCTCAACACCTTGAGGTCTGACGGCCTCTGAAGATTTGGGGGGGGGGGGGGCGGCTTTATCCCGGGAGAAATGGTCTCATCTTACTTCCGTTGTAGCCACTGCTGCATCTAGTGGCCAGGAGTTCCATACCCGGATGAGCATTCCGTGAAGCCGTTCTGAGCTTGCTTCTTCTTGGGCTTTTGGCGTCCCTCGGATTCGTGGTTTTCAACACAAGGGTCGGAGATCTGTGGAGGGCCAGCTGTGAGGACCCCGAGGCCGAGACCTTCTCCTGCGGTTGCCTCCTGGCTCTGGCTGCCAGAGGCTTGGTCCCTTTTGAGAAATCTCACCCCCCCCTTTCCTGTCGGCTTGCCAGCTCTATGTTGGGAAATCCCTAAAGATTTGGGGATGAAGCCGGGGGGGTGGGGCTCAGGAGAGGACAGGATGCCACAGATTCTACCCTCCAAGGAAGCTGAGAGGACCTGATCTCTGTTGTAATTCTGCTAATTCTCCAGGCCCTGCCTGGAGGTTGGCAGCCCAGCTTTCCTGCCTGCCAAAGGGATTTACACCCCTTCCCCTTTCTCTCCTGTAAGGAGACTCCAGGTGGCCGACAAGCTCCTTTCCCTTCCTCTCCCTACAACCTGGTGAGGCAGGTGAGGCTGAGAGAGTTCTGAGAGAACTGTGACTAGCTCATGGTCACCCAGCAGGAATGTACGAGTGCGGAAACACATCTGGTTCACCAGATAAGCCTCTGCCACTCGGGTGGAGGAGTGGGGAACCGAACCCGGTTCTCCAGATTAGAACCCACCTGCTCTTAAACTCTGCACCAAGATGGCTCTCCTGATTACAACTGTGTTGGGCGGGGGGAGGGGGATTTTCAAATGGCTGGGATGGATAATGGAACTGGCTGACACTGAAATGCTTTGCAAGTGGGTAGGTGGGAGTCAGGCCAAGCGAGGCGGTGCCTTTGATGGGCCCAGAAGGGCAAACATCGAAGCCCCCCCCCCCCCCAGGAAACCCTCTGCAGCCCAGAGGAGTCCTTCCTCCTTTGCTTGTGCAGATGGTGCCCCTCTTCACCTCCTGGCGGCCAGGTTGAGGCGTTTGGGCGTCTCCCAAGTCACAGAGGAGGGGGGGATTCTCTCTGTGGTTCAGGAGAAGCAGGGATGCATCCCCCCCCCCTTTCGTACGTAACCTTTCATAAGAACTTAAGAAAGAGCCTGCTGGATCAGACCAGAGTCCATCTAGTCCAGTGGTGGCAAACCTATGGGATGGGTGCCAGTGGCGGCACTCAGAGTCCTCTCTGTGGGCACGCGCAGAGTCTCCCCCCCACATCTAGGTTGGCCTGGGCCGCTGGGCTGAATTATTAGCATTAAACCTAAGACCTAGTTTTGGGGAAGCAGTATAGGTAACCCTGTTAATTGCTGTTAAACCCCACTGATTTTCATAGGCCCCTTCCGCACACGCAGAATAATGCATTTTCAAACCACTTTCACAACTGTTTGCAAGAGGATTTTGCTATTCCGCACAGCTTCAAAGAGCATTGAAAGCAGTTTGAAAGTGCATTATTCTGCATGTGCGGAAGGAGCCTATATACAAAGAACTAAAGCGCAATCTTTACCTGGGAATAAGCTTGGTTGCTGGCAATGGGGCTTGCTTCTGAGTAAACCCTCCTAGGGTCGTGATTCACCCGTTGGAAGAGTTGCATGGTTGCTTCAAAACAAAGCCACCGACTACCACCAGGCTTACTCCCGAGTAACGTACTCCTGAGCCAGCCGTTTCTTCTAAACTAAAACCTCAGTATTCAGGTTACATTGCCATGTTGGCACTTTGCGATAAATAAGTGGGTTTTGAGTTGCAGTTTGGGCACTCGGTCTCAAAAAGCGAAGGGGAGGGAGTAAGGGGTGGCATGCAAAGGAAGGGAGGAGAGGCTCCGCCCCGGAAGGTACAGCTTTGTACTGCTGACTTCGCCTCTGAAGTTGTGCTTCCAAACTCGCTTGGGCTTGGGAGGTAGAGCCACGAGTATAAAGTGGAACCCAGCAAGCCCAAGTCTGCAGTTCAAGGCTGGCCGGCTGGGTTTCCAGAGGCTGCAGGGTGTGGGCCGGCGCCCCCTTCAAGGGGCAGCACCCGGGGCACGAGCCCTGTCTGCCCCTCTGTGCATCTTGAGTGTAGAGTAGCTCTTCCCTGTGCATGCATTTTACAGCGTGGAGGGGGACGTGTGCTGGAGAGGGTGATTTGAGTTGGAGAAAATTTCTTTGAGGTTTGAGGCCCCCCCCCCCCCCCCGAATATGTCCTTGGCATGGAGAGGGCAGAAACACCCGTGGACTCTTCTCCAACCAGGCCAGAGAGCATCTCCTGGGGGAGGGGGGGAGCGATCCTCTGCTGTGCCGCCGGAGGCTTTGCTCAGTCGACTTCTAAATGCCTCCAATGCCAAGGAGGCCCCAGATGTGCCCACAGCGCCACGCAGGACCCTGGGCGAGTGGCCAGGGCCTCTTGCGTGACCTTCCACTGGCCACCCTGGCAGGGACTGACTTGGCAGAGCTGATCTGCATCTCATTTGCATACATTCCAGCTTCCTCCAGGAACGGGGACTGTGTGGAACCTCCTGCTGTAGAGTGTGTGTGGTTGTGTGTGTGTGGGATCTTGGCAAGCTCAGCCCATGGGAGAAAGAGGGAACTTCCTACCCTGGGTGGGGGAAGGGAACTTGGAGAAGGACCCCTCATGCCTGGTAGGGAAATGGCTTTGGTTGCTGCCAGTTATACTTGCCCTCTCGGCTTGCCTCTGTTTTCTGACCCAGTCGGTCTTGTCCACATGCTTCTGGTGCGTGTGGGGGAATGACTCGGTGGCTGGGGGGGGGGGGGTGGGGGGGGAGCATGCACACTGCATAAGGGAAATAAGGGAAATAACACCACACTTCTGTGACAAATATCTGGCCTCCGTGGGTGCAAGAATGGGGAAGGGGAAACAATTTTAATCGCCATCTGAATTTTTATAATTTATATATGGTTTTAATGGATTTTAACTGTTTTATATAATTGATGGACACTGCCCTGAGCCCTTCGGGGAAGGGCGGTATAGAAGTTTAAATAAATAAATAAATAAATAAATAAATAAATAAATAAATAAATAAATAAATAAAAGCTGAGAAGAACCCTTTAAAGAGTGCTAAATTTGAGTCCAGGACAATGGCGTAGCTACCACGGGAAAGGTGATGACAGGCGCCCAGGGCAGATGCCACTGGGATCATGTGGGGGGCAGAGGAGGCCTTTGCCACCCCCCACATGACCCCACTTGACCCCTCGCCCTCTCAGGCCCCGCAGAGGCCTCTGCCAGGCCCCACTGCTGGCTAAAACAAGTGGGGTGTGGGGGGCAGAAAACTCAGAGTCTGCCCCAGGCTCCATTTTCCCTAACTACGCCCCTGGTCCAGGAGCACCTTAGAGACCCACAGAATTTTTGGAGCATCAGCTTTCAGGAGTCAAAGGAACTTCCATCTTCTACCTGTAGTGCTGAGCATCTGGTGGCCGGAGCTCAGCCCCTCAAACGCTCCTACCCCCAAAACCGTCAGTCTCGCCCGTCTACTGTAGACCGACTTGGCCACCCCTTTGAGACCATTTTTAAAACGGGCAACTGTTTTGCGGAAGGCCAAACCGAGGGGGTAAAAGAGTGGAAGCCCCTTTGGGGCTTCTCCAGGAAGGGTCCCCCCCACTGCTATGGGGCAGGGGAGTCAGATAGCTCCCCTTATCGGGCCAGGTGTGCTCCAGAGGCTGCTGAGCACGCCTGGGCTGAATCTTCCTCCAGACATCAATAATTTCTTGAGATCGGCGCGCACCATTCTTTTCTCCCCCCATCGATCCGGCTGCAGCAGTTTCTCTTATCTGGCTGGAAGCGCCGGGGGTGGGGGGGGCTGGGCTCAGTCCTGCAGCACCTGCGTGGCTTGTCGGAGGCCCCGGGGGCCGGGGGGGGGTGTCCAAAAGGGCTTTTACCTCCTGAGACCCTGCAGTGGGAGGGGGGCACCGCCACTGACTGGTGGGGACAATCCTGAGCTTGTTAGAGGGGGGTGGGGGATATGACTCAAAAGAAGGCTCAGGGGAGGGGGTGTGGCTCTGTGGGTGAGCCCCTGTTTGGCATGCAAAAGGCCCCGGGTTCAATCACAGGCATCTCCACTTAAAAGGCTCCGGCAGGAAGTGGCGTGAAAGACCTCTGTCTGAGTCCCTGGACAGCTGCTGCCATCAGCCCATCAAGGTCACGCCGGTCTGCTCAGACTGGCAGCAGCTGTCCAGGGACTCAGACAGAGGCCTTTCACGGAGGTTCATGCACGTTTGGGTCCAATTTCCTTCTTCTTGTATATCAGACATTTGGCATTTGCAGAGGACCTGATTTGTGTCGTTCCTGAAAAGCGCAGGAAGTGTGCACCTTTGTGCGAAGGGCCTTCTTGAAACTGGGCCTCTGCTCGTGATAGGCCATTTGGCATCGGCAGCATGCTTTTCAGTGCCCCGGTTCTTTTGCCCAACCACACAGCCCTGTGAAGTAGACCACGATGCCTTCCTTTTGAGTGAGAGAGCCTCACGCAAGGCCGTGAGAGGGAAGGGACTTGAGAAGTGCCGTATTCAGTCTCCGCACCATTCCATGGCTCAGATAAGAACATAAGAACATAAGAACAAGCCAGCTGGATCAGACTAGAGTCCATCTAGTCCAGCACTCTGCTACTCGCAGTGGCCCACCAGGTGCCTTTGGGAGCTCACGTGCAGGATGTGAAAGCAATGGCCTTCTGCTGCTGCTGCTGCTCCTGAGCACCAGGTCTGTTAAGGCATTTGCCATCTCAGATCAAGGAGGATCAAGATTGGTCCCCATAGATCGACTTCTCCTCCATCAATCTGTCCAAGCCCCTTTTAAAGCTATCCAGGTTAGTGGCCATTACCACCTCCTGTGGCAGGATATTCCAAACACCAATCGCACGTTGCGTGAAGAAGTGTTTTCTTTTATTAGTCCTAATTCTTCCCCCCAGCATTTTCAATGCATGCCCCCTGGTTCTAGTATTGTGAGAAAGAGAGGAAAATGTCTCTCTGTCCACATTTTCTACCCCATGCATAATTTTATAGACTCCAGTCATATCCCCCCTCAGACGTCTCCTCTCCAAACTAAAGAGTCCCAAACGCTGCAGCCTCTCCTCATAAGGAAGGTGCTCCAGTCCCTCAATCATCCTCGTTGCCCCTCTCTGCACTTTGTCTATCTCTTCGACATCCTTTTTGAGATGTGGCGACCAGGACTGAACACAGGACTCCAAGTGCGGTTGCACCACCGCTTTATATAAGGCTGTGGTGGTGAACCTTTGGCACTCCAGATGTTATATATGGACTTACAATTCCCATCAGCCCTAGCCAGCATAGCCACCATTGGCTTTATATAAAGGCTGTGGTGGCGAACCTTTGGCACTCCAGATGTGTGTTAAGTGGGACTACAATTCCCATCAGCCCCTGCCAGCAGCATGGCCGTAATATTTGGCTTTATATAAGGCTGTGGTGGTGAACCTTTGGCACTCCAGATGTTATGGACTACAATTCCCATCAGCCCCAGCCAGCATGGCCAATTGGCTTTATATAAGGCTGTGGTGGCGAACCTTTGGCACTCCAGATGTTATGGACTACAATTCCCATCAGCCCCAGCCAGCATGGCCAATTGGCTTTATATAAGGCTGTGGTGGCGAACCTTTGGCACTCCAGATGTTATGGACTACAATTCCCATCAGCCCCTGCCAGCATGGCCAATTGGCTTTATATAAGGCTGTGGTGGCGAACCTTTGGCACTCCAGATGTTATGGACTACAATTCCCATCAGCCCCAGCCAGCATGGCCAATTGGCTTTGAGAGTTGTGGTAGGCGAACCTTTGGCACTCCAGATGTTATGGACTACAATTCCCATCAGCCCCAGCCAGCATGGCCAATTGGCCATGCTGGCAGGGGCTGATGGGAATTGTAGTCCATAACATCTGGAGTTCCAAAGGTTCGCCACCACTGATATAAGGGCATCAGATGGCTGGGAAGGACCCGGGGATGCCTCAGTTTCCCACCCAACCCTCCCAGGAGGGCTCTCTGGAGCAGAGGTCTGTCTCCAGGTCAGCTGACTCCCCAGAAGCTTCTAATTGGCCTTCACCTGCGATCCACATTCTCTGACCCGCCCCCTCGTCCTTGGTGTTCCTAGACAGGGCCCGGTTGCCGTCCACAGAAGTGGTGCCGTGCTTGAAGGGTGATCCGTGCGCCGTCTCTGCGCATCCTCGGAAGCACTTCTCAGTTAGCCGCAGTGGCTGCTCTGTAGCTGAGCCTGGCATTCAAATAGGTTCTGGGGCCAAGATCTTGGGGAGCCCCAACTCACGGTGAACTTCTGCCCAGGCCTGGTTAACCCGGCAGAGCTGACTGCCGCAAGAGAGGTTTCTGTCCATGCTTGCTGGTTGAAATGGCTCTGTAGGGGGGACCAGACAAATCAGTGGCAAAAAGGAACCTCTCCAGAGGTGGGATCCAGCGGGTTCTCACAGGTTCCCGAGAGTAGGCTACTAATTATTTGTGTGTGCCGAGAGGGGGTTACCGATGGGTGATTTTGCCACGTGATTTTTGCCTTAGTTGCGCCCCTCCTCTCAGCAGTAGCGCGCAGAACTTGAAGCAGTCTAGCAGGAGGTACACCGGGGTGCGTGGCAGCCTGCGCCTGCGTGCATTCGTTTCCCGCCCAAGGACCGGCGCAGCGGCTGCGTCTTTGCCACAGCCCCATCCAGGAATGCCCCTCCCCCAGAATGCCCGGTCACGCCCCCGTCATGCCCCGCCCAGCCCCATTGGCTCTACGCCACAGTTTGAATCCCACCACCATGGGAACCTGTTACTAAAATTTTTGGATCCCACCATACACAGAGTTCCAGTTACTGGCAGGGGGTGGGGGCAGCGAGAGGGAGGCTGTGACCTCTGCCAGGCTTCCTGCCCACAGGAAATGGCAGCCACTCCGGCACCAGAGGCTGCCCTGCAAACCTATGCATTGATGACCTCCAAAACATTCCATCAATAAATGGCCTTACTTGGTGCAGACTTACAGCTGGGCTTCCTTCGTCCTCTTTTCCTGCCAAATTTGACTTTTCCTGGCGTTACTGTTTTTTCCAGAGGCTCCTCTCTTCTCTTGAGGTGGCCAAAGTGCGATGACCTGAGTGTTGTCATGTTAGCTTCTAGGGCAGTGATGGCGAACCTTTTCGAGACCGAGTGCCCAAACTGCAACCCAAAACCCACTTATTTATCGCAAAGTGCCAACACGGCAATTTAATCTGAATACTGAGGTTTTCGTTTAGAAAAAATGGTTGGCTCCGAGGCATGCGTTACTCAGGAGTAAGCTTGGTGGTAGTCGGTGGCTTTGCTTTGAAGCAACCATGGAACTCTTCGAATCACAACCCTAGGAGGGTTTACTCAGAAGCAAGCCCCGTTGCCAGCAACCAAGGTTACTCCCAGGTAAAGGATCGCGCTTTAGTTCTTCACATGAAAATCAGTGGGGTTTAACAGCCGCTTTAACAGGGTTACCACTTACACTGCTTCCTCTCAAAACTAGGTCTTAGAAGTTTTGCAATGCTACATTAATCGAGCCCAGTGGCCCAGTGCCAGCTCTAGGGATGGGGATTTCCCCTGACAATGACGGCGAACTCTGCGCTGCCTGGCTCCACAGACAAGGCTCCGAGTGCCACCTCTGGCCCCCGTGCCATAGGTTCGCCACCACTGTTCTAGGGAGACTTTCAGCATGGTGCGTTTGAAATGTAAACAGTGCAGAGATTTTCCAGTGGTCTAGAAAGGTTCATGACCCACACCTGGGCTGGTCTCTGGCAGCCTTCCCCTACACCTGTCCTGGGGACTCCCCCCCCTTCTCGAAGGTGAGCCACTGCGGCCACCTTTCCACCTGACACACGTCGGCTCTGAGCCTCCGACAAGGCAGGGAGAACCGGCAACACGTCCTCTCTCTTGGGCGTCTTTCTTCCTGCCTGCTCTTTAGCCATGATTATGGTGCGGTTTATCATTTTAATCTGCTGGAAATGTCATCGAGACGCGGTGTAATTAAGTCGAAGGCGCCCGCATCTTCTCTGCCTCCGCGCGCACACAGATGCGCACACAGGCTGGCATTAAAGGGGCATTCCAAAAATGGAGAACGAGGCTGGGGGGGGGGGAGTGGGGCGTCGTCTTGGGGTTGCCACCTGTCCTTTGGGAAATCCCTGGAGCTTTGGAGGTGGTGCCAAAAGGCGAATTTGTGTTGGGAAAGGCCAGCTTTGACCTGCAGACTCTGTTCCTCCCCCCCACCAGCCCGCTCCAAGGGGTTCCCAACTCCTCCTGGAGGGACTTGTCTATCTCAGGTAACCTCTGCCACCACTTGACCACTGTAGGAATTTCCCACTGGGGAGGGTCAGGAAGCCCCCATTTCCAGCTTGCTCTCCAACTCTGAGGCCTGGCTTCTGCCTTAACAGTCCAGGTGCTCGGGAGCAACAGCCGCAGAAGTCCCTTGCTTTCACAGTCTGCAGGTGAGCTCCCAAAGGCACCTGGTGGGCCACTGCGAGTAGCAGAGTGCTGGACTAGATGGACTCTGGTCTGATCCAGCAGGCTAGTTCTTATGTTCTTGTGCGTCTCCTGCTTCCCCACTCCAGGACTCCATGGGGACAGTTTATGACCTGGTGTACCCTCGGAGGCGTAGCTGCCAGCCCACGGCCAGCCTCCCCCCCTCCTGGTGCCCCCTTCATAAAATAGCGTGTTCAAGATGGCGGAGGTCTCGTGGCGCAGAGAACTGCTACCTGCATCCAACATTAAAAACTAGTGATTAAAAACAAAATGTTTAAAAGCATGATTCTGGCCAGGAGTGGAGCGCCCGTGGGGACGCATGTCCCCAGACGCATGCCATCCTGTCACATGGGGGCGCAAAATCACCCCCACACCCCTCCTCCCCTGTGCCGACTTGGCTCCCGGGTCGACGCGGGGGAGGAGGGGTGTGCTGTGAATCGAGGGAGCATTTTAGGTTCCTCTCCTCCTCACGCCAAACTTTGGCTCAGCTGTCCTCGAAGTCAGGTCTGTGTGGGGAGGATTGGATGGCACCCATGGAGGGTGAAAAATTATAAGAACATAAGAACTAGCCTGCTGGATCAGACCAGAGTCCATCTAGTCCAGCATTCTGCTACTCACAGTGGCCCACCAGGTGCCTTTGGGAGCTCACATGCAGGATGTGAAAGCAATGGCCTTCTGCGGCTGCTGCTCCCGAGCACCTGGTCTGCTAAGGCATTTAAGAACATAAGAGCAAGCCAGCTGGATCAGACCAGAGTCCATCTAGTCCAGCTCTCTGCTACTCGCAGTGGCCCACCAGGTGCCTTTGGGAGCTCACATGCAGGAGGTGAAAGCAATGGCGCTCTCTGGCGGCTGCTGCTCCCCGAGCACCTGGTGCTGCTACAGAGATGGCGAACATAAGAGCAAGCCAGCTGGATCAGACCAGAGTCCATCTAGTCCAGCTTCCTCTGCTACTGCAGTGGCCCACCACAGGCGCCTTTGGCTCACATGCAGGAGGTGAAAGCAATGGCCTTCTGCTGCTGCTGCCTGTTAACCTGGTCTGGTTAAGGCATTTGCAATCTGGAGATCTAAGGAGGGATCAAGATTGGTAGCCATAGGATTGACTTCTCCTCCATAAAATCTGTCCAAGCCCTTTTTAAAAGCTATCCAGGTTAGTGGCCATCACCACCTCCTGTGGCAGCATATCTCCCAAACACCAATCACACGTTCGCGTGAAGAAGTGTTTCCTTTTATTAGTCCTAATTCTTCCCCAGCATTTTCAATGAATGCCCTAATGTGTTCTAGTGAGAGTTGTGAGAAAAGAGAGAAAAATTTACTACTCTGTCAACATTTGCCTCTACCCCATGCATAATTCTTATAGACTTCAATCATATCCCCCCTCAGAGGCGCCTCCTCTCGGCGAAACTACAAAGAGTCCCAAACGCTGCAGCCTCTCCTCATAAGGAAGGTGCTCCAATCCTTCAATCATCCCTACAAGGTTGCCCTTTCTCTGCACTTCTTTTCTATCTCCTCCAATATCCCTTTTGGAGATGTGGCGACTCTCAGAACTGAACACAAAGTTACTCCAAGTCGCGGCCTCTGATCGCACTGCTTTATATATGTAAGGCATGACAATCCTCTTTTGGCAGTTTTATTATCAAACTCCTTTCCTAATTATCCCCAGCATAGAGTTTGCCTTTTTCACAGCTGCCATGCACTTAGTTGACATTCCCATGGAACTATCAACTAAGACGCCTAAATCCCTTTCCTGGTCTGTGACTGATAGCACTGACCCTGTGTAGTGTGTAACTATATGTGAAGTTTTGGGATTTTTCATTGCCCCTCTATGTGCATCACTTTTACATTTAGCTACCATTGAGACTGCATTTGCCATTTCTTAGCCCACTCCACCTAATTTTATCAAGGTCGGCTTGGTGCTCTTCGCAAACCTCTTTGTGGTTCTTACCACCCTACATAATTTGGTATTATCTGCAAACTTGGCCACCACACTACCCACCCCTACTTCCAGGTCATTTATGAATAAGTTAAAGAGCACTGGTCCCAAAACAGATCCTTGGGGGACACCACTCCCTACATCTCTCCATTGTGAGAACTTCCCATTTATACCCACCCTTTGTTTCCTGTTCCTCAACCAGTTTTTAATCCATAGGAGGACTTCCCCTCTTATTCCTTCATTGCTGAGTTTTCTCAACAGTCTCTGGTGAGGAACTTTGTCAAAAGCCTTTTGGAAATCCAAGTAGACAATGTCCACTGGTTCCCCCTTATCCACATGTCTGTTTACACCCTCAAAGAACTCTAGTAAGTTTGTAAGACAGGACTTGCCTCTACAAAAGCCATGCTGACTCTTTCTCAGCAGGTCTTGCTTTTCTACATGTTTTATAATTTTATCTTTAATGACAGATTCTACTAATTTACCAGGAACAGATGTCAAACTGACTGGCCTGTAATTTCCCGGGTCCCCCCTAGTTCCTTTCTTAAAGATTGGTGTGACATTGGCCATCTTCCAGTCTTCAGGGATGGAAGCTGATGTCAGGGATAAGTTGCATATTAAAGTGAGAACATCAGCAATTTCATGCTTGAGCTCTTTAAGAACTCTTGGGTGAATGCAATCTGGGCCAGGGGATTTGGTAGCATTTAGTTTATCAATGGCTTCTTCCTTGTCTACCACTAACTTCGCTAGTTCCTCGGATTCACCTCCTAAGAAGCTTGGTTCAGGTGCAGGAATTTTCCTCACCTCCTCTTGGGTGAAGACAGATGCAAAGAATTCATTCAGCTTCTCTGCAATCTCCCTGTCATCTTTTAGCACACCCTTTGTTCCTTTGTCATCTAACGGGCCTACTGCTTCCCTTGCTGGCTTCCTGCTTTTGATGTACTTGAAGAACTGTTTGTTGCTAGTCTTGATGTTCACAGCCATGCGTTCCTCATAATCCTTTTTTGCCTCCCTTACAGCTAACTTGCTTCTCTTTTGCCACCATTTGTGTTCTCTCTGGTATTCTTCATCAGTTAAGTTGGACTTCCATTTTCTAAAAGACAACTTTTTTTCCCTAATAATTTCTACAACCTCCCTTGTTAACCATGGTGGCTTTCTTTTGGACTGGGCGCTGCCTTTCCTAACCTGCGGAACACATTCCAGCTGAGCTTTTAAGACTGTGTTTTTAAATAACCTCCAAGCACCTTGGACATTTTTGACTCTTGATTTTCCCTTTCAGCTTCCTGCACACTATCCCCCTCATCTTTGAGAAATTTCCCTTTCTGAAGGCAAATGTAACTACATTAGTAGTTGTCACTTGTTCGCATGCAGAGATACTGAATCTGACAGCATTGTGGTCGCTGTTCCCTATCGGCTCAACAACACTGACTTCCCGCACCAGGTCCTGGGTCCCACATAGAATTAGATCTAGGATCACCTCTCCTCTGGTTGGTTCCACAACCATCTGTTCTAAGCCACAGTCATTTAGCATATCCAGGAATGTTCTCTCCTTACCATGACCTGAACATGCATTTTTCCAGTTTATGTGGGGATAGTTAAAATCGCCCCCTTACACCCCTCCTCCCCCATGCTGATTTGGTTCATTCGAGCCACATCGACATGGGGGAGGAGGGGTGTGCCGTGGGGGGGGATTTTGCGCCCCCCTCACGTCTCCCTGCACCGAGTTGGCTCGTACAAGCCAGGTCGGCATGGGGGAGAGGTAACGACCCTTTTTGGGAGGCGCAAAATCACTCCCCCACCCCTCCTCCCCCGTGCCAACTCGGATGAGCCCAGTCGGCGCAGGGGAGGCATGGGGAGGAGGGGCTCAAAATTGGGTGCCGTTGCCCCGGGCACCATCTCCCTCCGCTACGCCTCTGCTTTTGGCCCAGCACCAGACTGAGCCAGGAGTCCAAAATAAACGAGAGATGGATGCAATTCCTCTATCCCTGCCCTATCAGTTGCTAGAACAGGCTCTGAAGCTGAGGACATTATGTCTGTCTACAGATTCTCCATTACCTGGAAGATGCCCCGAAGCCCCTTGGGAGCTTGGAGGCCCAAATGGCTGCCTTCTCCAGAACTCGGGCAAGAGTTCTGTCCCAGCCAGAAGAGAGCTTCCTCCTGTCAATCTCCAGTCCCCGCCCACTTGACCTGGTCAGTCTGGGTTGGCAGAAAGTTTGGGCAAAGGAGGAAGTCCAGCGGGGTGCCAGCAGGTCACTCTAGTCTAGGGCTTGTGTTTCGCTTAGACCAGTGGTGGCGAACCTATGGCACAGGTGCCGGAGGTGTCACTCAGAGCCCTCTCTGTGGGCACGCGCAGAGTCCCCCCCCCCCCCACATCTAGGCTGGCCTGGGCCGCTGGGCTCGATTATTAGCATTAAACCTGAGACCTAGTTTTGGGGAAGCAGTGTAGGTAACCCTGTTAAGCGCTGTTAAACCCCACTGATTTTCATGCGAAGAACTAAAGAGCGATCCTTTACCTGGGAGTAAGCTCGGTTGCTGGCAATGGGGCTTGCTTCTGAGTAAACCCTTCTAGGGTCATGATTCATCCGTTGGAAGAGTTGCATGGGGGCTTCAAAGCCACCGACTACCACCAAGTTTACTCCTGAGTAACACACACCTCGGGGCCAACCGTTTTTTCTAAACTAAAACCTCAGTATTCAGGTTAAATGGCCGTGTTGGCACTTTGCGATAAATAAGTGGGTTTGGGGTTGCAATTTGGATTCTCTGTCTAGAAAAGGTTCGCCATCACTGGCTTAGAGTCTATTTTATATGGTAGACCCCCACCCCGAAAGCTGCCCTTTGTAATTCCCGGAGAACTGCAGGCTCCGCCTGGAGGTTGGGAACCCAGCCTCTTCCGTGGGAAAGGTGGAACTCCCAAAAGGGTTTGTGTCGGCCCTTCTCCCCCCCCCCCACACACACACATTTAGGTTTTGAGATAAGGACTTGCTTTCCCAGAGATGCTGTGAATATCTGGGATTTTCTACTCCCAAAACAACACCCCCCCTTGGGAATTTGCTGCTGCAGATAAGTATCCTGCAGGCTCGGGAATGTGCGGGGGCTGGAGGATGGAGGGGGGGGGAGGGGACCACCGGCTGTGCAAGAAGATGCACCATGAAGCCACGTTAAGAGCCCCCCCCCCCCGCTTTCCACTGGGGGAGCCTGACGCGACAGAGGAATGTCCTCAGTCTTCCTGGTGACCCACTCTGAAAATGGCCCGTGGGGTGGGCCCCATGGCAGCCAAGTGCCCCTTCTCCCGGGAGGGCGCGGTGGTGCTTTTGAGTGAGGTTTCTGGGATGACCCGGAGTGAGGCACCCTACTTGCGAGGAAGTCCCTTCCTCTGAGTTTGCGGTCAGATTCCTCTGGAGCAGGGGTGTCAAACTCACGGCCCTCCAGATGTTCACAAACTACAATTCCCATCAGTCCTTCCCAACATGAACATTGGTTATACTGGCAAGGGCTGATGGGAATTGTAGTTCGTGAACATCTGGAGGGCTGCGAATTTGGCACCTGTGCTCCGGAGGAAGGCACTGCTTGGCTGGTCTCCACGTGAGTCTCCTGGGCATCTGGCAGTAGGGCTGTCCTGCCAGGGCCGTGGGTGGGCATGGGTCTTCTGAGACCCTTGGAGGAGGGGTCCCCCCAGCAGCGCGAACTGTTTTCCTTGGGTGCTTCACAGTGGGGTCGTACAGGAGTCTCCTTATGTTTCTCTCTTTACACACGAGGAGGCACCCAACTACTTGCTAGTCCCCATTTCCAGGTTGCTCCTGGTCGTCGCAAGATTGCTGGCTTTGTTTTTTTAAAACCTTTTAGATCTTTATATAAATATTTCCATGTTATATCAATATTTCTGCCCTTTTCGCAAAAGTCGGCCGTAGAACCCCCGGAAATGCCTGCGCGGAGTGGGGGAGGGGAGAGGCTGGAAGGAATAAAAACCCCGAAGTGGAAAATCAGGGCTTCCCCACTCTCACTAACTTGCGGGGCTTTTGGGATCTGCAGCGGGGTGACACAGAGCTCGCCAGTACGGGAATCTCTGTCCCAAAGGAAGTGTTTCTCACTGCGGGTCCCTAGGAGCAGCAGTGGCGTAGGAGGTTAAGAGCTCGTGTATCTAATCTGGAGGAACCGGTTTTGATTCCCAGCTCTGCCGCCTGAGCTGTGGAGGCTTCTCTGGGGAATTCAGATTAGCCTGTGCACTCCCACACATGCCAGCTGGGTGACCTTGGGCTAGTCACAGCTTCTCGGAGCTCTCTCAGCCCCACCTACCTCACAGGGTGTTTGTTGTGAGGAGGGAAGGGCAAGGAGATTGTCAGCCCCTTTGAATCTCCTGCAGGAGAGAAAGGGGGGATATAAATCCAAACTCCTCTTCCTCTTCCTCTTCCTCTTCCTCTTCCTCTTCCTCTTCCTCTTCCTCTTCCTCTTCTTCTTCTTCTTCTTCTTCTTCTTCTTCTTCTTCTTCTTCTTCTTCTTCTTCTTCTTCTTCTTCTTCTTCTTCTTCTTCTTCTTCTTCTTCTTCCTCTTCCTCTTCTTCTTCTTCTTCTTCTTCTCTGGCCTTCTTTGCAGGGTCTGTCCTGTGCTAAAAACCTTGGAAATCCTTCTGGGGCAAGATGGACCCGATCCTTCCTGGCCAAGGTTGTTTTGTTGTGTGTGTTTGGGATGGGGGGGAGGAGCTCAGTGTGTTGCTTAGAGGGTTTCCTCCAACCCACCAAAAGCATCATTCCCCTCCTGCCTGCTCGGCCACGTTCCGTGGACCTCGCTGGGAAAGGCTGCTCTGACCCGGCCCTCCCCCCCACCCCCAGTTTGATCTTTTCTCTCTCCTCCAGCTCCCCACCTGGCCCCTTGACACAGCCCCCCCCCACTTTGATCTCCCTTCCCACGCAAGGCCAGGCGTCCTGCCTGCCTGCCCCCTCTGCCTCCCTTGTCTCTCTGACCCCCCCTCCCCGCCCTCTTCCTTTGTGTCCGTGGAGGGCCTCTCCAAAGGGGGTGGGGGAGATCAAAGTCTGCTGGAGGGCTGTGAAATCCTCTTGAAGGCTTCAGCCGGCTTCTCTGAAGAGCGGGAACAGAGGGGCCATTCAGGCCAGGAAGAGAGTGTGAAACACCCCTGCAGGGACCTCAGGGCGAGCCAGTGGCAGGTTGTGGTCAGACTAGACTAGATTAGATCGGGGAGACCCTGATTCGAATGCCGCTCTGCCTTGGAGACTCACTGGGTAACCCTGGGCCAGTCCAACCCTCTCGGCCTCTAACCTTTGTTGTGAGCACAAAAGGGGGATATCGCCAGAGGTGGGATCCATCAGGTTCTCACCAGTTCCCGAGAGTGGGTTACTAATTATTTGTGTGTGCCGAGAGGGGGTTACTAATTGGGTCGGCTTTTCCATTAGAAATCCCATTAGGTCCAAAAATCATGAAGTCCTGTTGTTTCCTATGTGGCTGGTTAGCGAAGGTAGAAAACGGGATCATTCTCCCTGTTGGGCTGTTTCAAAAACATGTTTTAGAAATAGGGTCAAGTTCCTTGTTTGAGGAAAGTCTCCTTCTTTTGATTTCTAGAAACAAAATTAAGCATTTGAAAGTATTAAGTATTTGACAGGCAGACAATTGGAGGAGAAGTAGTTGTTTCTGGTGGCAGTAGACAATAGGACTGGCTATCATGAGTTTAAATGACGGACAGAAAGATACCAGCGGGAAATTAGGAACTTTTTTTTTACAGTAAGAGTTTTTTGCAGTAAACAGAGAAATGATTAATGCCCCGCCCCCGGAATACCCGCCCCCGCCCCCGTCGTGCCCCGCCCAGTCCCATTGGCGCTACGCCACTGTTTGAATCCCACCACCATGGGAACATGTTACTAAAATTTTTGGATCCCACCACTGGATATCGCTATCCCAGCAAATGAAATAAAGAAGCTGATTTGGCCCCTCGGCCTGCCTCAAGATGGGAAAGCAGGGGAGGGGGCGGTCTTGTTCTAGTTGGGGCCCTGATTCCTCAGAGCAGGCGGGGGTGGGGGGGTGGGGTGGAGATGAGGTTGTCACCCAGGTCTTTTGCAGCCAAATGCAACATATCCACAGTTGGAAACCACACGTGAATCACGCTGGGGGCGCAGCAGCTATGCCCAACCTGGGAATCTCTGTCCACCCAGAAGGTCACAGGCACAACCCATGGAGAAAGGCCGTCCTTCCTGTGACAAGTGCCCTTCCCTTCTGGAGGTTCTCCAAAGCCTCAGCTTGAGCACGTTTCCTGAGGAGGAGAAGGGCCCTGGCAGGCAAGTCTTGTCGTGCCCATATAGCTGTGCTTGAGAGAGAGAGAAAGAAGGGGCCAATTTCAGCTCCGGGGTATGGGGGTTGCCGTGGTGCCCACGCTGGCACATAGAGGCTCTGGGCGCATGCACATGTTTGGGCGCTTCATGTGTTCGCTTTCAAAATGCACGGTGCGTTCAGCCCTCAAGACCCCCCCCCCTTTGCTTAAATCGTCCAACTTCCACAGACCTTTATTAGGCATATCAGTAAGAATAAAACAAAACACCGGACAGGGCGGGTGTTAAAACAGGACATAAAACTGGACAAAGCACGTAAGGTCGGTACGGAAGAGGAGATCGAGCTTCCATTAAGTCTTTGACTTGAGCACTTCTAATAAAAATTCAGCCGTTTTCCCAGTTATGAATGGTCAGTATCTGGCTTTGGGGGGCTCTCAATTTGAGGACAGAAATGGAGGTCTGACAAGCTCCTTTCCCCTCCTCTCCCCACAACAGACACCCTGTGAGGTAGGTGGGGCTGAGAGAGCTCCAAGAAGCTGTGACTAGCCCAAGGTCACCCAGCAGGAACGTAGCGGTGCGGAAACACATCTGGTTCACCGGATAAGCCTCTGCCACTCGGGTGGAGTGGGGAATCGAACTTGGTTCTCCAGAGTAGAATCCACCTGCTCTTAACCCCGACACCACGGTGGCTCTCGATGAGCTGCTGGTCGGCTTGACGCCTGCTAATGGGAGGCAAACTCTGGGTAATTTTTGCCAGTCCTCTGCGAGCAGAAGCTGGTCCGCAAAATAGGGGGCGGGCAGTGATCTGTGCTGCCATGCTATGACGTCACTTCCAGCGCAACCCAGAACCCCCAGTGTGGGTCACACTGCAAGTGATGTCATCGTGTGATGGTGAAGATCCCTCCCCTCCCCCCGTCTCCCACTGGTTGCCAGGACTAAGGGTAGACTTTCTGGCTCCAATTGGGAAATACTGGGACGTTTTGGGGGTGGAGCCAAGGAGGGCGGGGCTTGGGGAAGGGAGATAGCTTAACAGGGTAGAGTCCACCTTCAGAAGTGGCCAGTTTCTCTGGGTGGACTGATCTTTGTTTCCTGGAGATCCGCTGTAATCCCAGGACCATGGTGGCGAACCTTTGGCACTCCAGAAGTTATGGACTACAATTCCCATCATCCCCTGCCAGCATGGCCAATTGGGGCTGATGGGAATTGTAGTCCATAACATCTGGAGTGCCAAAGGTTTGCCACCACTGTCCCAGGAGATCTCAGGACACCACCTGGCAGGCACCCTCGGACGGTCCCTTGACCCAGCGTCTTGCCTCTGATGCTTGACCTAATACCCTGACCTTTGGGAAGAAGTGATCACTCACCTTATCTTTTGAGATTTAGAGGGAAGTCTGTGGTTTCTACAAAAGGTGGGGGGATAGAGTGTTGTGGGTTTCCCGGGTTGTACGCCCGTATTCCAATAGCATTTTCACCTGACGTTTCGGCTGCCTCTGTGGCTGGCATCTTCAGAGGATCTGAGGGCAGTAAAGCAAGAGTATATATACCTGTGGAACGTCCAGGGTAGGAGAAAGAACCAATAGCATCGGTTAACAAGTGAAAAGGGTGCACTTTGCAAGTGTTATTTGCATGCTGTTGAGTGGAATCCGCCCATTTTAGCATAGGTATGTAACACTCATCAATTAGTGAGAGTATCTGGATGGCATTTTAGTCCCATTTGGTTGCTTCCTGCGTGGAAACGTCCCGAGTTTGGGTGGTGTTCACTAACCATTGTCTCGATTCTGGTGCTTTTCAGTACTGGTAGCCAAATTTTGTTCATTTTCATATCTGCTTCCTTTCTGTTGGTTGAAATTGTCTATGTGCTTGTGGATTTCAATGGCTTCTCTGTGTAATCTGTAATCTTGGCTACCCATCTTGATCCTCCTTGATCTGAGGTTGCAAATGCCTTAGCAGACCAGGTGCTCAGGAGCAGCAGCAGCAGCAGAAGGCCATTGCTTTCACCTCCTGCAGGTGAGCTCCCAAAGGCACCTGGTGGGCCACTGCGAGTAGCAGAGTGCTGGACTAGATGGACTCTGGTCTGATCCAGCTGGCTTGTTCTTATGTTCTTATGTCGTAGTGGCTGTCAGAGCGGTCCAGAATTTCCGTGTTTTCAAATAACATTCTGTGTCCAGCTTAGTTTATCACGTGTTCTGCTATTGCTGATTTTCTCAGCTGAAAGCCTTCGACATTTTGGTGCTGATATGTCTAGAAATGCACCCCCTGCACGCACCAATGTCCTGGTGCAAAAAAAATTTGGTCGTGGTGGAGTGGCCGACCGGGGGGGGGGGGGGCATCCAACTCAGGTTTTGCCCAGGGCTACAGTTTGCCTCGTTACGCCCCTGGGCTGCAGCGTTTGGGACTCTTTAGTTTGGAGAGGAGACGTCTGAGGGGGGATATGATCGAAGTCTATAAAATTATGCATGGGGTAGAAAATGTTGACAGAGAGAAATTTTTCTCTCTTTCTCACAATACTAGAACCAGGGGGCACTCATTGAAAATGCTGGGGGGAAGAATTAGGACTAATAAAAGGAAACACTTCTTCGCGCAACGTGTGATTGGTGTTTGGAATATGATGCCACAGGAGGTGGTGATGGCCACTAACCTGGATAGCTTTAAAAGGGGCTTGGACAGATTTATGGAAGAGAAGTCGATCTATGGCTACCAATCTTGATCCTCCTTGATCTGAGATTGCAAATGCCTTAACAGGCCAGGTGCTCGGGAGCAGCAGCAGCAGAAGGCCATTGCTTTCACATCCTGCAAGTGAGCTCCCAATGGCACCTGGTGGGCCACTGTGAGTAGCAGAGTGCTGGACTAGATGGACTCTGGTCTGTTCCAGCAGGCTCCTTCTTATGTTCTTATGACAATACATTGAACATCTCTACGGTTGGGAGGATAGTTCAGAAACTCCCCAAGTTCAGAGGGCAAAGGCAGGGTCCCGAAACATACATATTTCTTGTGGTTCTGGTGGGTTTTCCGGGCTGTGTGTCCATGGTCTGGTGGATCTTGTTCTTAACTTTTCGCCTGCATCTGTGACTGGCATCTTCAGAGGTGTATCACAGAGGGCAGTCTGTAACACACTGTGTCCAAGATCCACCAGACCACGGCCACACAGCCCAGAAAACCCACCAGAACCAGTTGAATCTGGCCGTGAAAGCCTTCGACAAGACATACATATTTCTTCTCTTCCGTTATAAATGTGTCGACTGGCCCAAGCCCAATTGCTCCAGGGGGCACTGGCTGCGGGGAGGAGCCTGTGCTTGGGATGCATCGCAGACAGCCCCTCGTTCTGTTCCCAGAAGCATCTGGTGTTCAAAGGACCCGGTCAGAGGGGACAGGAAAGACCCTTCTCTGCCTGAGGCCCCGGAGAGCGGCTGCCAGTCAGAGCGGAGGAGACTTGCTGGAGTAGATCAAGGGTCTGCCTCCGGGGAAGGCAGCTTTTCATGCTAAAAGACATCTTGCAGCCCTCCTCCTGTCTGAGAACAGCTTCTCAGCATCCCTGAAGGAGGAGTCGTGAATTCAGGGTCCGGCTCTCCTCCAACCGACTGGGACGGGCCTCTTTGCTGCTGCTCGGGGATGGGCAGAGCTGGCGCGCGCGCGCGCACACACACACACACACACACACACGCCGCAAGGCCTCCTCTTGGACTTTGGTGTTCCCCCAAGCAAGTCAGCTAGCTAGGTCAGTGATGGCGAACCTATGGCACGGGTGCCAGAGGTGGCACTCGGAGCCCTCTCTGTGGGCACACGCGCACAGAGTTCATCATGTGGGGTGGTGGTGGAAAATCACCCCCCCACACACACACACACACATCTAGGCTGGCCTGGGCCACTGAGTACGACGTGCGCGCACCGCGGTGAGCAGGGAGGACTCGGCTGGTGGGCCTGGTCCGGGTGGCTGCTGCCCAAGGGGCAGGCGCAGAGGAGGCAGAGATGCTAGAGAGGCACAGAGCGGTGCGTGCGGGACTTGCGGGAGGCTAGAGCAGGCTGGCCCCTGCTCGAGCGGGTGGGGCAGAGGAAGAGGGAGCCAACCGTTTTTTTCTAAACTAAAACCTCAGTATTCAGGTTAAATTGCCGTGTTGGCACTTTGCAATAAATAAGTGGGGTTTGGGTTGCAATTTGGGCCCTCGGTCTCGAAAAGGTTCGCCATCACTGAGCTAGGGTCTCTCCCCACAAATCCCACAGGGCCAGTGGGAGGCGGTGGGGGGCCTGAAGCGATGGGGGGGGGAGAGGGGTGTTGTTGGGGTCCCAGAAGCCAAGGGGATGGAGGGCGAGTGGCCGAATCTTCCGAGCTGGTTCCGCGTGTCAGGCAGCCGGGCGGGTGTTTCTCTCGCGTGCGCTTGGCTCAGCGCCTCTTCCCGGGGAACGTGTTTTGCCCCCTTTTGCGTTGCCAGGCTGGGCCAGTTCCTCCAAAGCGCCCAAACTCGCCTGGCTTCCGTGCGGAGTCGGCCTGCTGAGGCAAAACCCACTCTGCGCGCGCCAATCAATCTGGCAGTCGCCCAGGGGCTGGTGGCTCATCGGGGCCCACGTGACTGTCACAGTCGCTCTGGAAAAGGCTGCTATCGACCCAGCTGCCCCTCCTGGACGGGGGCGGGGGCGGGCAGAGACGAGGTGCCCTTTGGACCCACAACCCCCAGGGGGCTGCAGCTGTCAGAAACAGCAAAGCGGGCAGGAGTGGTTGTGGCATGGGTGTGGTGTGTGTGCGTGGGAGGACGCAGCGCTGTTATCGTGGCATGCTGCTGCCAGTGGTGCACGGGGGCTCGCTTGAGCCTGCTGCTAGTGGCAGAGCTGTGGCTGGCCGAAATGACACACCCGTGGGACTTGAGTGGTTTCCGCAGCGCCTGCAAGACGGAACTTTTCTGCCGGGCATTTCCATCTAGCCAGCCGGCCTCACCCTTTAGTTTGGAGAGGAGACGTCTGAGGGGGGATATGATTGAAGTCTATAAAATTATGCATGGGGTAGAAACTGTGGACAGAGAGAAATTGTTCTCTCTTTCTCACAATACTAGAACCAGGGGGCATCCATTGAAAATGCTGGGGGGGAGAATTAGGACTAATAAAAGGAAACACTTCTTCACGCAACGCGTGATTGGTGTTTGGAATATGCTGCCACAGGAGGTGGTGGCGGCCACTAACCTGGATAGCTTTAAAAGGGGCTTGGACAGATTTATGGAGGAGAAGTCGATTTTTGGCTACCAATCTCGATCCTCTTTGATCTGAGGTTGCAAATGCCTGAGCAGACCAGGTGCTTGGGAGCAGCAGCCACAGAAGGCCATTGCTTTCACATCCTGCACGTGAGCTCCCAAAGGCACCTGGTGGGCCACTGCGAGTAGCAGAGAGCTGGACTAGATGGACTCTGGTCTGATCCAGCTGGCTCTTTCTTATGTTCTTATGTTCTTATGCTACCATCCTTGGCCTCCCGTGGGTGCAGGAGGGGGTGGGTGTTTTTTTGCCCTCTGTGGTTTTCTTCCACTGTTTATTGTTTATTGTTGATCGATGATTGTTTCAATTGTGTTACGTCGTTCTCCGCCCTGAGCCCTGTTGGGGAGGGCGGGATAGAAATATGAATATAAATAAATAGATAATAAAATACAATTCCATAGAGCATAGGTGTCAAAACTCGCGGCCCTCCAGATGCTATGAACTACAGTTCCCATCATCCCCTGCCAGCATGATGCTGGCAGGGGATGATGGGAACTGTAGTCCATAACATCTGGAGGGCCGCGAGTTCGACACCTATGCCATAGAGGCAAGCAGCCCTGTCTAGGAGAACGGAACTCTGTTGTCTGGGGGTCAGCGGGCCACTCTGTTTGGGGGTGGTCCTGTTGGGTCCGGGCCTTCTGCCATAAAGCCAAGCGCTCATGTCCCAACTGCAGCCCAAAGGGCATCACCATCTGTCCAGTGCATGTTGGGCAGAGCGGAGGCATCAAGAAGTCCCTGCCTGCAGTGCAGGCCGGGTGGGAACAGCATTCTGCTCCCAGGAGCGTCCGGCCAGGCAGCCGTGGCCAGTAGGGACGGCGACCCTCTTGGGATCCTCGGGAGTGGGGTGCCCCAGAGTGTGGGGGCTCCCCCGAGCGACCAAAGACCTTTCTGACCCCGCTCCGCCTCTCTTTCTCTGCCCCCTGCAGTTGTCCAGACCCGCTTCACCGAGGAGCCGGAAGACCAGACGGTGGTCTCTGGGCAGCGGATCGTCCTCTCCTGCGTGGTGCTGAACTATTCGGGGATCGTGCAGTGGACGAAGGATGGGCTGGCCCTGGGGATGGGGCAGGGCCTCAAAGGTAAGGGGGCGGGGCTCTGTGGGGCATGCGCTTCCCTTTCCCGTGGAATCCAGCCCCCTCTGTTTGGCAGGCTGCTCTCTGTAAGACCGAGGGTGCAAGCAGGCCTCCTTGGCCAAGGAAGGGGCTACTACACCTTCTTTGTGTGTGTGTGTGTGTGTGTGTGTGTGTTTGTGTGTGTGTGTTGGGGGGGGGGGCTGCTTGCCATCCTTGCAGCCAGGACAGACTGCTTCCTTCTTGCCCCTGCCTGCCTGCGTGTGAGGGGACCGGACCCCTCTTCTTGCCCCCTCCCCTTGGTGGAAACTCAGCTCCACTCTGTGCACATCCAGAGCACAAACCCTCTCCCCTTTCTGCCATCTACAAGCCTCTTCCCCCCCCCCCCACCCACTCCCCAGCCCTCCGGTCTTTCCTTTGGGAGCTGGGTGCCCCCTCCAGCAGGCTGACAGCGCCACCTGCTGGAGGAGGAGGAGGAAGCGGCTGGGCACGGATCAAAGCCACGACTGCCCAGGGATCTCCAACTCCTTTGCACCAGTTTGAGCCTCTCTGGCTTTCTGCGGTTGCCTCTTTTCTGCCCCCAAACTGGCTCATACAGAGCATGGCTCATTTCCGGACCTGGCATTAAAATGCCCCATTCTGCCCCCCGCCCCCCCGCCCCGAGGTCTTTACTGCCCAGATTTGCAGCCTTTGTTCTGCTTCTGCCAGTTATGGGATGGATGTTCCAGTTCTCAGCTCCCTGGAAATCCTGCTCATCACTCCCCTCTCTCTCTCGGGAGGGTATGCTGGGATACCGCAGGGACTGGCCACTTGGACATTTCATGGCAGCCCCGTGGCCCTCGATCCAGGATAGTTAGAAGCCGGCCTGCAAAAAGCTAGATGGGGCATAACCAGAGGTGTGTGTGTGTGTGTGTGTGTGTGCGTGACGAACTGGGCGCACGCCCCTGTGGGGGTGTGGCGGGGGCACGACGGGGGCGGAGTACACACCAGTGCACCCAGGTGCTTTCCCCCAGGGGCGTAACAAGGCAAACTGTAGCCCTGGGCAAAACCTGAGTTGGATGCCACCCCCCTTATGGGCGGCCACTCCACCACGACCAAATTTTTTTTTGCACCAGGACATTGGTGCCTGCAGGGGGTGCATTTTTAGACATATCAGCACCGAAATTTCAGCATATCATCAGGAGACTGTCCTTATGCTACCCCCCACGTTTGGTGCAGTTTGGTTCAGGGGGGCCAAAGTTATGGACCCTCAAAACTATAGCCCCCATCTCCTATTAGCTCCCATTGGAAACAATGGGGGATGGGGCACCCCCTTTGGGAGTCGATAACTTTGGACTCCCTGAACCAAACCTCACCAAACTTGGGGAGTAGCATAAGGACAGTCTCCTGATGATACGCTGAAATTGTGGTGCCGCTAGCCTAAAAACTGCGCCCCCTGCAGGCCAAAAATGGAAACCCACTAAAAATACCCAAAAACGAACCCTGCATTTTGATGCCCCCCACAAGGTGGTGCCCTGGGCAGATGCCCACCTTGCCCAATGGGCACTACGCCCCTGCTTTCCTCCCTTGCTACGCCTCTGGGCATAACTACAGGCCTGTCAGATGGTCCTCGGCTTCCACATGCACACAGTTATGGCCGCTAAAACTCTGTGCATGCTCAGAGGTGCTCCTGCCATTTTTTTTCCACTTGACTAGGATGGGGGAGGCCTGGCCTTGAAAACGGGTTCTGGGGCCCAGGCAGCCCCTCCGTTTGTCTGTCACAGGAAGTCCTTCGCTCTCCCGCCTGCCCCCTCTTGACCCCCCCTGCCCTGTCCCCTCTCTGTCTCCAGCCTGGCCGCGCTACAGAATCATCGGGTTGGCAGATTCGGGGCAGTACAACTTGGAGATCAACGATGCCGAGCTCTCGGACGACGCTCTGTATGAGTGCCAGGCCACGGAGGCGGCGCTGCGATCCCGGCGGGCCAAGCTGACTGTCCTGAGTAAGCGATTCCACGACCTCCCTTTGCCTGCCTCTGCCTCCCCCGTCTTCACTGGCAGCCCAGAATAATGTGGCTCCCAAACCCAGAGGGGTGTGTGTGCGGGGGAGGGGGGGAATCAGTGGTGGGATCCAAAAATTTTAGTAACAGGTTCCCATGGTGGTGGGATTCAAACTGTGGCGTAGCGCCAATGGGGCTGGGCGGGGCATGACGGGGCGTGGCCGGGCATTCCGGGGGCGGGGCATTCCAGGGGCAGGGCATTCCTGGGCTTTGGCAAGGACGCAGCCGCTGCACCGGTCCTTGGGCGGGAAACGAATGCACGCAGGCGCAGGCTGCCATGCACGCCGGGGCACCTCCTGCTAGACTGCTTCAAGTTCTGCGCGCTACTGCTGAGAGGAGGGGCGTCAGTAAGGCAAAAACCACGTGGCAAAATCACCAATGAGTAACCCCCTCTCGGCCCACACAAAGAATGAGTAACCTACTCTCGGGAACCTGTGAGAACCTGCTGGATCCCACCTCTGGGGGGAATGGTGCCCGGGGCATCACCTGCTCTGGGCGCCACCTCGTGCCCCACTTACCTTGCCGGCAGGAGCCTGCCACAGGCTTGGGCACCTGGCTGGACCACCGCCAGGTGCTCCTTGGCCTGCGGCAGGCTCCCACCAGCAACGTAAATAGGGTGTGGGGGGCGGCATAGGGGGAGGGCGACTGTCCGCCCCCCACGTGACCAGCTGGCGTGTGCCCGGGGGCGTGTGATCCTCTTCCCAAACCTCCCTGCCCTTTTCGTCTGCTCCTCTGGAAAGGCTGGGGAGGCCCGTTTACTTGGGCAGCCCGGTTGCCTCCGTGCTCCATCTGGGGCCGAACTGGAGAGTCATGCAGCGACCGATCCCGGCCGCAGTCGGACTCTGGCACGGCCGTCAGCAATCACGAGACTTCCTCCAGCGGAGTTAGCAGCCAGCCAAGGGTGGTTTCCAGAATAGGGGCCATTTTCAGGGAGAAGGGAGAGCTTTTTACTTGTACTTTAAGAATCCATTACACACACAGACAAAAAAAAATCATAAAATACTGATTTCATAGAGACTTCCAGTTTCTTCTGCATGAAATATTAAACTGTGAACTTTCAGCCTTTGACCATTAAACATTAAAATAAAATCTGTAGCATCATTATTAACTTTAAAAACTTTTCTCCGTTTCGTTCCGTGGGATCTAGATATTCTATCAAGGGGTTTCAGTTGTCCATGAACTTAATTAAAAGTACTTTTTCTTTAAGTACATCAGAACTAGCCTGCTGGATCAGACCAGAGTCCATCTAGTCCAGCTCTCTGCTACTTGCAGTGGCCCACCAGGTGCCTTTGGGAGCTCACCTGCAGGACGTGAAAGCAAGGGCCTTCTGCTGGTGCTGCTCCCGAGCACCTGGTCTGCTAAGGCATTTGCAACCTCAGATCAAGGAGGATCAGGATTGGGAGCCATAGATCGACTTCTCCTCCATAAATCTGTCCAAGCCCCTTTTAAGGCTATCCAGGTGAGTGGCCATCACCACCTCCTGTGGCAGCATATTCCAAACACCAATCACACGTTGCGTGAAGAAGTGTTTACTTTTATTAGTCCTAATTCTTCCTTAATTAAAAGTTCTTTTTCTTTAAGTAACAAATTTAACTTGGCCATCTCAGCCAATTCCGATACTTTCTCCCACCATTTGTCAGTGGTAGGAATAGCCGGAGTTTCCCATTTCTTTGCATAAAGTATTCTTGCTGCTGCTGTCATATATAAAAACAAAGCTCCATGTTTTCTCTCCTGACCTCTATCCACAAGTCCCAGCAGAGAAGCTTCACGTTTCATTTGTACTTTAGACTATAACATCTTTTGGATTATTGTATGTTTCGACCTCCAAAATCCTTTAGCTTTTCCACAGGTCCATAAGCGATGCTCACATCTCCAACACTTGTTTGAAACGTCTTTATTCGTTGGGGTGCTGTGTGGTTTCCGGGCTGTATGGCCGTGTTCTAGCAGCAATCTCTGCTGATGTTTCACCTGCATCTGTGGCTGGCATCTTCAGAGGTGTATCACAGAGAGAAGTCTGGGGTGCTGTGTGGTTTCCGGGCTGTATGGCCGTGTTCTAGCAGCATTCTCTCCTGACGTTTCGCCTGCATCTAAGAACATAAGAACTAGCCTGCTGGATCAGACCAGAGTCCATCTAGTCCAGCACTCTGCTACTCGCAGTGGCCCACCAGGTGCCTTTGGGAGCTCACCTGCAGGAGGTGAAAGCAATGGCCTTCTGCTGCTGCTGCTCCTGAGCACCTGGTGCTCCTGAGCACCTGAGCATCTGTGGCTGGCATCTTCAGAAGATCTGATAGTAGGAAAGCAAGTGGAGTATATATACCTGTATATACAACAATATATACTTGTTAACAGACAATGGTTCTTTCCCCCACCCTGGATACTCTTAGCATGTATATATACTCCATTTGCTTTCCTACTATTAGATCCTCTAAAGATGCCTGTTTTTGCCAGTTTTTCTGGAGTTATGCGCCAACGAGACATCATCTTGTAAAAGTTCTCTTTCAAATTGGAACTTAATGTACATTTCAGCCCCTTCGACCACATAGTCTCCCCGTGCTCAAATTGGACATTGTTCCCAAAGTTAGTAACCCGTTTTATCATGCGTGTAACTGTGCACAAGAGAGCCTGTCACAATTAATACCCATTGCCTGTAATTGCTCCCTAGTTATCCTTTCATTTCATTTTGCAATCTCCTTGTGAACAATTTAGAATACTAGTATATAGAATCAAAAGTCAGTCTGTATAGTGGTTGTTGTTGTAGAAGAGGGGGCGTTTTGCATGTGGAGCCCAATGGGGGAGTGCCCCAGGGGGCATGCGGGGGGGGGGGATACCCTCCCTCTGCCCTTACCACCTCCAGTGAAAAGATGGCAGCAGAGGTGTTGGGAAATGGGACCCTTCTCTGTCATGATCCCTGGAGAAGATGCAGCTCGATGGACTGGCACTCAGCCTCATGGAGGGCAACTTCTAGAAGAAGAAGAAGAAGAAGAGGAAGAGGAGGAGGAGGAGGAGGAGGAGGAGGAGCGGAGGAGGAGGAGGAGGAGGGAGGAGGAGGAGGAGTTTGGATTTATATCCCCCCTTTCTCTTCTGTAAGGAGACTCAAAGGGGCTGACAATCTCCTTTCCCTCCCCCATACAACAAACACCCTGCGAGGTGGGTGTGGCTGAGAGAGCTCAGAAGAACTGTGACGAGCCCCAGGTCACCCAGCTGGCATGTGTTGGAGCGCACAAGCTAATCTGGTTCACCAGATAAGCCTCCACAGCAGAGTGGGGAATCAAACCCGGTTCTCCAGATTAGAGTGCGCCTGCTCTTAACCACTACGCCACGCTGGCTCTCTTGGATGTCAGGACTCTCTCCCGTGGGGGGGGGGGGGTCGCTGTTGCACAGACGTGCCCAAAAGCTCAGCCCCCCTCTCTGCTTGGTTTGTTGGGGCCAATATCAGCTGTGGGGAGTCAGTTTCTGTTGGCCAAGATGCAGGGCTCGAAGGGTTAAACTTCCTTTCTGCCTTCCCCCATAATCTCCCACTTTGGAAATGCTGGAACAACTCTGCGGCAGGCAGTTTCCCGAGGGCGTTCTCGGTGCCAGTCCTAAAAAATCACAGTGCCCAAAAATCCTGTCCTGCCCCCCAGAAGCAAAACCAAAGCCAGAGCAAGCCAGAAGGGAGGGGCCTTTCATGGCCCCCGGACACCAGAAACGGCTTCTCCCGGTAAACACCCCACCCCCAGGAAGGGGAGCTCCAGCAGCCCCTCTGCCGGCTCCCGGCCCCACCTTCCTTCCTTCCTTCCTTCCTTCCTTCCTTCCTTCCTTCCTTCCTTCCTTCCTTCCTTCCTTCCTTCCTTCCTTCCTTCCTTCCTCCCTCCCTCCCTCCCTCCCTCCCTCCCTCCCTCCCTCCCTCCCTCCCTTCCTTCCTTCCTTCCTTCCTTCCTTCCTTCCTTCCTTCCTTTCCTTCCTTCCTTTTCCTTCCTTCCTTCCTTGCTTCCTTCCTTCCTTTTCCTTCCTTCCTTCCTTTCCCTCCCCTTCCTTCCTTCCTCTTCTCCTTCCTTCCTTTCCTCCCCCTTCCCTCCCCCTCCTCCTCCCTCCCTCCCTCCCTCCTTCCTCCCTCCCCTTCCTTCCTTCCTTCCTTCCTTCCCTTCCTTCCTTCCTTCCTTCCTTCCTTCCTTCCTTCCTTCCTTCCTTCCCTTCCTTCCTTCCTTCCTTCCTTCCTTCCCTTCCTTCCTTCCTTCCTTCTTCCTTCCTTCCTTCCTTCCTCCCTTCCATCCTCCCTCCCTCCCTTCTTCCTCCCTCCCTCCCCTTAAGAACATAAGAACGCTTCAGCTTGGATCAGACCAGAGTCCATCCTAGTCCAGCTCTCTGCTACTCGCAGTGTGGCCCACCAAGGTGCCTCCTTGGGAGTCTCTCCCATGCAGGGTGATGTGAACGCTAATGGCCAGCTTCTCATGGCTGTTGCTCCTGATCACCTGGTCTGTTAAGGCATTTGCAATCTGAGATCAAGGAGGATCAAGATTGGTAGCCATAAATCGACTTCTCCTCCATAAATCTGTCCAAGCCCCTTTTAAAGCTATCCAGGTTCGTGGCCATCACCACCTCCTGTGGCAGCATATTCCAAACACCAATCACACGTTGAGTGAAGAACTGTTTCCTTTTATTAGTCCTAATTCTTCCCCCCAGCATTTCCCCCCAGCATTCCTCCCTCCCTCTTTCCCTTCATTCCTCCCTCCCTCCCTCCCTTCCATCCTTCTTTCTTTCCTCCCTCCCTCCCTTCCTCTTTCCCTCCCTCTCTTCCATCCTTCTTTCCTTCCTTCCTCCCTCCCTCCCTTCTGCTGGCAGGGTGGGCCTCTGAAGCAGATCTCAGTGGGGATGGGGATTAGGGGCTCAGACAGTTCAGTAGACCTTACAACACCCCTGCGAGGTATGCTGTGATACAGACACATGGACAGAGTCCCTCAGGCTGCTACCCCGTCACAGTTTGAACCCAGGACTTGCTAGCAGATCGGTCGAGTTTCCCCGCCTGTGTCCATCAGGGGCTTGGCCAACTGGGGAGTCTTTTCCCAGTTGGCAAAGGCTTTGCCCCCTGGGTCAGGGATACCCATTTGATGCCACCGTGATTCCCACCCCCTTCCCCACCACGGCTGCTGCCTTCTCCACCCCCACTTCCATTCGGGGCGTTTTGTCCCCTCGATGGCACTCCCCACCCCCCGGTTTAATGCCTCAATATATATTCATGGTGTGCTTGAGTTACGGTTGCCGCGGGGGCCGTAATTCTGCTCCGTCTGACTTCAGTGCCTCATAAAAACTGCCGGGGAATGTGTGGTCCCTGAGTCACGAGTGGGGGGGGGGTCCCCCTGCTCAGCCTCCCCCTCCCCAGCAACAGAATGAGGGGGGTTGAAAGGGGGGCCAAGAGACTAGGCAGTGGTTGCTGTTGGGCGACGTGCAGCCAATTTCTCTGTTGTGGGGGGGGGGGGTGTGTGCAGAGGGTGATTGGCAGAAGGGCCCCTTGGCCAGGATCTTTGGGGTCTGAGAAGAGCCTTCTTTGGGGGGGGGGCTTCTGGAAGAGGTGTCCAGGCCCAGTCTTTTGGAGGCAGGAGTCTTAGGTGGGCTCCCATAAGTGCCCACCCGGCCCTCTCGCTTCTCCCTTCTCCCCAACAGCCTCTCTTTGAGGTCTGCACTTCATGGATGGTTATGAGGGGAGTGACAGACCTCTGCCAGCAACAACGAAGAAGAGTTTGGATGTATACGCCATCTTTCTTTCCTGTAAGGAGACTCAAGGTGGCCTACAAGCTCCTTTCTCCTCCTCTCCCCACAACAGACACCTTGTGAGGCAGGTGGGGCTGAGAGAGTTCAGAGAGAACTGTGACTAGCCCAAGGTCACCCAGCAGGAATGTAGGAGTGTGGAAACAGATCTGGTTCACCAGATAAGTCTCCACCACTCAGGTGGAGGAGTGGGGAATCAAACCTGGTTCCCCAGATTAGAATCCGCCTGCTCTTAACCACGACGCCACGCTGGCTCTCCATGCCAGCCAAACAGGCTGTGCCGGGCCAGGAACCCACTGGCCTGTGCCCAAGAGCAGGTGGCCAGAGAAGTCCACTGCCCCCTCTTCATCTGGGCGTTTCAGCTGCTCTGGAGGAGTCACCTCGCAACCTGCTCCTTCCGTGCCCTGCAGCCTCGAGGCCGTCCTCTTCCTCAGCCTCCCCCGTTCCTAGTCTGAATGCCCCTTTGCCCCTTCTCTGCCAGGCTGGGGGGCGCTTTTGCAGCAGAAGCTGCGCTCTTAGAACCCCAGGGGATCTACCTGTCTACCCGTCTACCCGTCTACCTGTCTACCCACCCACCCACCCACCCACCCATCCATCCATCCATCCATCCATCCATCCATCCATCCATCCATCCATCCATCCATCCATCCATCCATCCATCCATCCATCCATCTATCTATCTATCTATCTATCTATCTATCTATCTATCTATCTATCTATCTATCTATCTATCTATCTATCTATCTATCTATCTATCTATCTATCTATCTATCTATCTATCTATCTATCTATCTATCTATCTATCTATCTATCTATCTATCTATCTATCTATCTATCTATCTATCTATCTATCTATCTATCTATCTATCTATCTATCTATCATACTTGTATACCGCCCTCCCCCGGAGGGCTCAGGGCGGTGAACAACAATAGAGCTCCAAATAAAATCAATAATACCAAAATTAGTTTAATAAGTAATTATAGCTCCATATACATTAAAACCAACCCTATTAAAATGCAGCTTCCAGATACCAAACATAATAGATGGTGGCCTATTATCAGATCCCCTAAAAGTCCCCTAAAAGAGGGGAAGAGGGGGGCGGCAGGTTCGACCAATGTTATGGTGGGGGGGGCATCAGTTCTGGGTCAGGAGTGCCGGGCAGGCCGAGAGATGCTCCACAAGGCTCTTCTGCCAGCTGGAAAGGGGAAAGGGGAGCCACGGGCTGCAGCCGGCAGAAGGAGGGGGTGTGTCGGACTCCCTTTCTCCCAAAACAGCCCGAGAGATGGGAGCACATCTATGTCCACAACCACCCCTCCCCCAGTCTCTGCACACAGGACAGAAGAGAGGCAGCATGGGGCGCGGAGGTGGGGGCGGGGGGTATGATGCAATGCCCCTCTTCCTGCCCTCTCTGCATCTTGCTGATCCTGAGATGGTTTGGTTCTCACTTGGGTACAGGAAAGCACCAGCAACCAAAAAGGTTGAGAAGTCTAAAAACTGTCCCTTTAATATGTATAATATTATATATTTTATTGCACTGTGCTATATTCTAAGCAATAAAACACTACACATAAACATTTCACCAAAGATATACATTCTTCTCTAACAACACATACGATGCCATAAAACATATTGCAAATAACCACAGAGCCTTAATTTTAATAATCAAATGCACCATATTTCAGGATGTAACGCCTCAAAAGACCGGAGAAGGCTTGACGGGTTTCGACCCAATCGGATCTTCTTCAGAGGTCGTTGAAACAACCCACGCGTCGATAGACCTGCTCACAATCCATGCACACTTTCTTACAGCCCTAGTCTGTTTGATTCCCTGCTCTTCCCCTTGACCTGCGGAGGCTTATCTGGTGAACCAGATGAGCTTGTGCACTCCAACACATGCCAGCTGGGTGCCCTGGGGCTAGTCACAGTTCTTCAGAGCTCTCTCAGCCCCACCCATCTCACAGGATGTTTGTTGTAAGCGGGGGGAGGAAGGGAAAGGAGATTGTCAGCCCCTTTGAGTCTCCTACAGGAGAGAAAGGGGGGTATAAATCCAACTACTGTCTGGGATTTTTCTACGTTTGCGCCCCGATCAGAGCGCCTTCCCTGCATGGAGGTGCCATCAATATTTCAGAGTTCTGCTTCCTCCCCCTTTCCTTTCCTTTTTTTTTTTGACGAGGCTTGAAGGGCGGATGTTCCCCGCTCCTCGCTGGGGGGCAACAAAGTCAGATCACTCAAAAGAGGCCCCACTCCAAAAACGCCCCCCGCTCTCTTCCTTCCGAAAACTCCACAGGTGAGGAGTCAAAGTTCTTCGATTGCTCACTTGAAAGCCTCGTCATCCAAAGGGAAGGGAGATGCATATTTCATTGAAGAGCCAAGCCGGGGGCTGCCGATCAAATAGTCCCTCATATCTGAGGCTCGGGAGACGGCTGCCGCCGCGGAAGGCAGGAACTGAGCGGGCACGGCCAGATTCAACCCCTTTGTGTGTCTGTGTGCATGCGCGTAGGAGGTTAAGAGCTCGTGTATCTAATCTGGAGGAACCGGGTTTGATTCCCAGCTCTGCCGCCTGAGCTGTGGAGGCTTATCTGGGGAATTCAGATTAGACTGTGCGCTCCCACACATGCCAGCTGGGTGACCTTGAGCTAGTGACAGTTCTTCGGAGCTCTCTCAGCCCCACCTACCTCACAGGGTGTTTGTTGTGAGGGGGGAATGGCAAGGAGATTGTAAGCCCCTTTGAGTCTCCTGCAGGAGAAAAAGGGGGGATATAAATCCAAACACTTCTTCTTCTTCTTCTTCTTCTTCTTCTTCTTCTTCTTCTTCTTCTTCTTCTTCTTCTTCTTCTTCTTCTTCTTCTTCTTCTTCTTCTTCTTCTTCTTCTTCTTCTTCTTTGTTGTGGCAGTGAGATCGGGACCAAACCACGCTGGTCCACCAAATGATCGTCTTAGAAATGTTTCTGGAGGATAGGTCTGTCCGGCCCTCTCTCTGATACCCCGGTGGTGTAGTGGTTAGGAGCAGGTGGACTCTAATCTGGAGAGCCGGGTTTTATTCTCTCCTCCTCCACATGAACTGTGACCTGGTGAGCTGTATTTGTTTCCCCGCTCCTGCACATGAGGCCTGCTGGCTGACTTTGGGCCAGTCATGGTTCTCTCAGCCCCACCTGCCTCAACAGGTGTCTGTTCTGGGGAGGGGAAGGGGAATGTCGGCCCTCTTGAGTCTCCTTACAGGAGAGAGGGAGTGGGGGTATAAATCCAAACTCTTCTTCTACCCAGTCATCCTAGCTTTAGCACACGTATGCGCGCATTCATCTAAGCACCCTGGCTCAGGTAGTTGCCATTCCCCAGTTGGGGGCTGGAGATCTCTTAGAATTGCAGCTGATCTCTAGACCAAGAGATCCATTCCCACCAGAGGGGGGACCGAACGGCATGGCAAATCTGTGGTGGTCCATCCCCCCCCCCCAACGCTGCCCTCCTGATGCTTCAACTCCCAAATCTCCAGGGATTTCCTAACCCAGAGATGGCCACCCTGCCGGCACGGCCAGTCGGAGTTACTGGCCCAAAGGACTCTCAGCAGCTGTGACGGTGGAGTGGACATCCAAACCTGGATACCAGTTGGTTCTGGAGCAGCAGTGGCGTAGGAGGTTAAGAGCTCGTGTATCTAATCTGGAGGAACCGGGTTCAATTCCCAGCTCTGCCGCCTGAACTGTGGAGGCTTCTCTGGGGAATTCAGATTGGCCTGTGCACTCCCACACACGCCAGCTGGGTGACCTTGGGCTAGTCACAGCTTCTCGGAGCTCTCTCAGCCCCACCTACCTCACAGGGTGTTTGTTGTGAGGGGGGAAGGGCAAGGAGATTGTCAGCCCCTTTGAGTCTCCTACAGGAGGAAAAGGGGGGGGATATAAATCCAAACTCCTCCTCCTCCTCCTCCTCCTCCTCCTCCTCCTCCTCCTCCTCCTCTTCTTCTTCTTCTTCTTCTTCTTCTTTGTTCCAACTGGCCCATTTCTTGCTGCTGAATGACCAGCTGACCCTTTGGGGGGCCTGGGAGATCTCAGGCAGCAGGGTGAGAAGCTAATAAGGAGGACACGTCCTCAGACCACGGTAGACCTCTCTAGTCCAGCTCCCTGTTTTCTGCAGTGACCAATCAGGTGCCCCTGGAAAGCCCAAGAGAAGGGGGGGCTGAGACTCCCCTCTTCCCCCCTCCCCCCAAAGAACAGACATTCAGAGGCCCCCGGCCCCTGACCACCAAGAACCCACTTAGCCATCTGAGACCCGTCCCTGGATGTGTTGGACCGGCTTTTCAAGCTGTCCAAGCGACCTCCTGGGGCCTGCCCACATCCTGCAAGCCACGTGGGGACTTGCTTTAGCACACTTGTGCGCGCGTGCACACAGACACACAAAACGCACGGCTGGCTCCGTGCAGGTCCGCAGAGGGAAACCCTGCATTGTGTTGCAGTGCATTTTGAAAAGGGAAAAAAACCCAAAGGCGTCTTCTTGCTGGCCCTTTTGCTGAATTAATTCACGTCTTTTCCCTCCCTGCACCGCCATGGAACTTGCGCTTGTCAAAACTGAAAACCCACAAACGGCTTTCAAAATAAAGCAAAATAAGTGAATTGTTGTTCAAGCTGATCTCATGCTGGTTCCACTTGGGGAGGTGCAACCGCTGTACGGTTGTGAGCGAGAGCTGGCTGGGACTCCGGGGAAGAGCCCTGTTTTGAAATTAAAACAGAGAGAGACGTTTGTGTGGTTGAAAAAAATCTCTCTTCCCCTTTTCTTCTGAACAAAACTGCCTGCGGTAGAATCCAAACCAGCATTAACCAGAGCAACGTATTACAACAAGAAACCTTCAAAACCAGCCTCAAAGAATTCAGACGCCCTCTTTGACTCTCCGGCCTTGTAATAGGGGATGGCTCTTTCCTCTAGAATGCAAATTGTCAATAAAATACAATACACAGTCCTTGGGATCACTGTGATGAAATCGTATGTTTTTTGTATTTTATATTGTAATGCCACTCTAAGCTGATTTGGAAGAGTGGCATATAAAATAAGTAAATAAGCAAGTAAATGAATGGATGGATGGATGGATGGATGGATGGATGGATGGATGGATGGATGGATGGATGGATGGATGGATGGATGGATGGATGGATGGATGGATGGATGGATGGATGGATGGATGGATGGATGAATCCGTTGAACTCTCAGCCAGCGGTGGGTGATACAAAACCCCCTCTGGGGGAGAGAAAGTCCTTAAAGGGCACGGGGCCCCATGGCTATATCGCATCAAGCCTACAGGGAGTTGCACCACATTGGGCCAATACTTGGAACTCTCTAGCACATTTGTAGAACCAGGGGGCATCCATTGAAAATGCTGGGGGCAAGAATTAGGACTAATAAAAGGAAACACTTCTTCACGCAACGTGTGATTGGTGTTTGGAATATGCTGCCGCAGGAGGTGGTGATGGCCACTAACCTGGATAGCTTTAAAAGGGGCTTGGACAGATTTCTGGAGGAGAAGTCGGTCTCTGGCTACCAATCTTGATCCTCTTTGATCTGAGGTTGCAAAGGCCTTAGCAGACCAGGTGCTCGGGAGCAGCAGCAGCAGAAGGCCATTGCTTTCACATCCTGCAGGTGAGCTCCCAAAGGCACCTGGTGGGCCACTGCGAGTAGCAGAGAGCTGGACTAGATGGACTCCGGTCTGATCCAGCAGGCTCTTTCTTATGTTCTTAAGGCCCTTGCTTTCACCTCCTGCCCGTGAGCTCCCAAAGGCACCTGGTGGGCCACTGCGAGTAGCAGAGTGCTGGACTAGATGGACTCTGGTCTGATCCAGCTGGCTTGTTCTTATGTTCTTATGGGGCCACGCCCAAGAAGTCCCTGCATCAGCTGATCCTCATGAAGGAAGATGCAAAGTAGGGCCCCCTCCTCCTGAAGGTCAGGGTGCTCGTTTGGAGAGAAGCAGACACAGCCCAGGGATCTGCACGGTAGTTAATCCTGTCCTCCTCTTCCTTTCCAGTTCCCCCCGAGGACTCCCACCATCACCTGTTTTGAGAGCTGGAGATCCTCTTGCGTGGGCATATACGCCCTACCAACCCTAAGTAATGCGTGTTAAGTAACGGAACGCCAAGCCGGCGGCCTCAATTGTCTGGCTCCGCGATGGGGTGCAGCAGCCGGAAGCCGCCATGGCCACGGTAGGGAGGGCGAGGAAATGCCTTGGGCCCGGTCGAAGAGCCTCGTTGCTAGAGCCGGCTCCCGCTAATCTGCGGATGACTAATTTTGACCTGACTGTACCAAGTTTTGTATCCCACCCTGGCCATGCCTAGCTTTGAAGAGCCAGCGTGGGGGTAGTGGTTAAGAGCAGGTGCACTCCAATCTGGAAGAAGAAGAAGAGTTTGGATTTATATCCCCCCTTTCTCTCCTATAGGAGACTCAAAGGGGCTGCCAAACTCCTTGCCCTTCCCCCCTCACAACAAACACCCTGTGAGGTGGGTGTGGGTGAGAGAGCTCCGAGAAGCTGTGACTAGCCCAAGGTCACCCAGCTGGCATGTGTGGGAGTGTACAGGGCTGAATCTGACTCCCCCCAGGTGCTCCTCTATAGTTGGTGAAGTGGTTTCGGGAATCAAACCTGGTTCCCTCCAGACCAGAGTGCACCTGCTCTCAGCCACCACACTTTCACTCCCTCTGCTCCTTTGGCTCTGATTCCCCGGGCTTCTGCCCCTTTGAGCTGTGGCCATATCAGGTGAACCAGATTAGCTTGTGCGCTCCAATGCACATGCCGACTGGGTGACTTTGGGCTAGTCACAGTTCTTCGGAGCTCTCTCAGCCCCACCCACCCTCACAGGGAGTTTGTTGTGGGGGGTGGGGAGGAAAAGGAGATTGTCAGCCCCTTTGAGTCTCCTTACAGCAGAGAAAGGGGTGGGTATAAATCCAACTCCTCGTCTTCTATGGCTTTCAAGTGATGCTGAACCCAGCTCGGTGAGGCTCCAGGGGCTCTAGGGTGCATGGTTTGTTTCTCTATCCTGCATTCCCCTCTGTGCCTCTGGTTCCTGTCCTTCCCTTCCTCAAGTGGGTTTCTTCTATCTGGCAAGTGCTAGTTGCAATCCTCGCCTTTTGGATGCTATGGAACGGAAACGCTGGGTGTGACTTGAGCTGGTCTCCTCCCGGCCTCGGGTTTTTTTTTTTCTTGCCTCCTCCCTCCTCTCAAGCGCTCCGAAGCTCCCCTCTCCTTTTTGCATTATTAATTGGATCCCCCCCCCCTTTTCTCTCTCCCCTCGTAACCTTCCCGCTGACAGCCACGTCAGCCCATCCCGAGTCTCAGCCTCCGAGCTGCATTGCGAGCCGCCTCACTAATCCCCGAGCAGCTTCTTATGGCGAGCTGATAACATTATTAATGCTCTAAAAGACCTTGGTACTTAACGGGCACGGCAGGAGCCGGGAAGGAGCCGGCCGGCTTCCAGGCTAATTTGGAAACTCTTATCCGGACAGCTCGCGCTTGCCACTCGCCTGAACTGGCCGGCACTTTGGGAGGGTCCTGGCCCCCGTTTCCTCTCCCCCCACAGTAAAGGGCCCGCAGGGCCTGTAAAACGGAGCTGTTCCGCCGGACCTTTGGAGGATCCGGCCGCTGATGGTGCCCCCCCCCCCCCGGCCCCTTACATCTGGGCCGTCTGTCACCTAATGGGAGTCGCCGTCCCTCCCTCTTGGGGAGAGGGCTTTGAAAATGGGGTTGTCGGACGTCACTTATTCTTATATTTGTATTTACTATACTTATTATATCTAGTTTTACTGTTCCTATTGCTGCTTTTAAGGGCTTTTAGCTATTTTATGACTGTATTATGTCTATATGTTGTGCACCGCCCGGAGCCCCTCAGGGATAGGGCGGTATAAAAGTCTAGAGAATGAATGAAGGAAGGAAGGAAGGAAGGAAGGAAGGAAGGAAGGAAGGAAGGAAGGAAGGGAGAGAGGGAGAGAGAGAGAGAGAGAGAGAGAGGAGAGTGAGTGAGTGAGTGAGTGAGTGAGTGAGTGAGTGAGTGAGTGAGTGAGTGAGTGAGTGAGTGAGTGAGTGAGTGAGTGAGTGAGTGAGTGAGTGAGTGAGTGAGGCCAGCCAGGGAATCTCTCCCAGAAAGTATTGTCGAAGGCTTTCACGGCCGGAATCAGCTGGCTGTTGTGGGTTTTCTGGGCTGGGTGGCTGTGGTCTGGTGGTTTGTGCACAAACTACCACACCTCCGTCCACCCAACCCAGAAAACCCACAACAGGAAGTCTCTCTACCATGTTTCCCCGAAAATAAGACAGTGTCTTATATTAATGTTTGCTCCCAAAGATGTCTTATTTTCAGGGGATGTCTTATTTTGCTGTGTTCTGTTCGTCGGGCATGCTTCCAAACAAAAACTTTGCTACGTCTTACTTTCGGGGGATGCCTGATATTTAGCACTTCAGCAAAACCTCTACTATGTCTTATTTTTTATTTTATTTATTTATTTATTATTTAAACTTTTATACCGCCCCATCCCCGGGGTGCTCTGGGCGGTGTACAACATTAAAAACAGTTAAAATAAACTAGTTAAAACAATTAAGGCAGCAATAATAATAGGAGGGGATGTCTTATTTTCAGGGGATGTCTTATTTTCGGGGAAACAGGGTAAATAGTTTCTGAAGTTCTGTCGATTGAGCGAACCACGAACCCGAGAGATGCCGGCCTGTTGCGATCGCTGCATCCCGCAACTGAGCCTTGATTGTTTCCTTAGTGTAGTTGCTCCCAGGCCTATGAGATAGGTCAGGATCCATCTATTTACCCGTCCTGACTGGTCCAAAGATTCAAAGGGGCCTTGAAATGCACGTGCATGAACTCACACTGACCCCCACCCACGGCCGGGTCTCCTTTTTCTGTCCCCCCTCCCCACAGGAAGTGTTGTCCGACGGAAAGAGGGAGACCACCATGAGCCAGCTGCTCATCAACCCCACCGACCAGGACATTGGGAGGGTCTACATCTGTCGCTGCAGCAACGAGGCCGCCCCGGCCGGCAAGGAAACCTCCATCAAGCTCAACGTTCACCGTGAGTGGAGCGCCAGCCTGGCGTGGTGGTCAAGAGCAGGTGCACTCTAATCTGGAGAACCAGGCTTGATTCCCCACTCCCCCACCTGAGTGGCAGAGGCTTGTCTGGTGAACCAGATGTGTTTCCGCACTTCTACATTCCTGCTGGGTGACCTTGGGCCACTCACAGTTCTCTCAGAACATTCTCAGCCCCACCTGCCTCACCAGGTGTCTGTTGTGGGGAGAGGAAAGGAAAGGAGCTTGTAGGCCACCTTGAGTCTCCTTACAGGAGAGAAAGGTGGGGTATGAATCTAAGCTCCTCCTCCTCCTCCTCCTCCTCCTCCTCTTCTTCTTCTTCTTCTCCTCCTCCTCCTCCTTCTTCTCCTCCTCCTTCTCCTCCTTCTCCTTCTTCTCCTCCTCCTCCTCCTTCTTCTCCTTCTCCTTCTCCTCCTCCTCCTCCTCCTCCTTCTCCTCCTTCTCCTCCTCCTTCTTCTTCTCCTTCTTCTCCTTCTCCTTCTTGGGGGGGGGGGTGGGGGGGGGGGGGGGTGGGGGGGGGGGGGTGTGGGGGGGGGGGGGGGTGGGGGGGGGGGGGGGAGGGTGGGGGGGGGGTGTGTGGTGGGGGGGCCGGGGGGGGGGGCGGGGGGGCGGGGGGGGGGGGGGGGGGGGGGGGGGGGTGGGTGGGCGGGGGGGGGGCGGGGGGGGGGGGGGGGGGGGGGAGGGCGGGGTGGGGGGGGGGGGGGGGGGGGGGGGGGGGGGGGGGGGGGGGGGGGGGGGGGGGGGGGGGGGGGATGGGTGGGTGGGGGGGTGGGTGGGGGGGGGGGAGGGGGGGTGGGTGGGTGGGGGGGGGGGGGGGGGGGGGGGGGGGTGGGGGGGTGGGTGGGGGGGGGGGGGGGGGGGTGGGGGGGGGGGGGGGGGGGGGGGGGGGGGAATGACACGGAGGATCGGGCCCAGGCCTCAGATTTAGACGTGTTAACTTCTTTTTTTTTGCATTTGATCCATTCTGCTGCATGTTTATGCACATCACACGCCGCTGCTGTAATGTCCTTTTTCTTTCCTGGCTCGGGGCCTGAATAGCTGGAGGTATCTCTGGGCTCCTTGGAACCCGGGGGGGAGGGGCTTGGCCAGAGTCCGGCCCCGGTCAGGTACTTGCTTGGTCTTTATTTTGCTTCGGGAGGGAAAGGCATCCTCCGTGGCACCCGGGCACCCTCACTGCCCCCTCCAGATGCAAAATATCACGGGGGCCAGAGCACTCCGCACCTGCTCCCTCGCCCCAAACACTGCCCAGGCTAATTCTAAGCGTGTGTCTTTGGGAGGACTCAGTGCCTGAGGAAGAGGGCAGGATTGTTTGCGAGCAAGAGCTATTTGGAGCAAGCACGGGTCCTGTTATTTTTGCACGCTCACCAGCTGTGTGGCGGGAGTTCCAAGGACAGCTTCCGTTCCTCATGAGGGGGAGAGTTCCAGAGGCCACGGACGCTCTTTGGGAGCCTGGTCTTTCAAACTATCCAGGAAGGGCTGGTCAGAGCAGTGGTCTCCAAAGAGTGTGGGGCACCCCCTTCCACGGCAGGCACCCACGCTCCCCATATTGGCAATGAACAGTGGTGAGTCTACTCTGATCAAGAGCTCCTGAGGGAAAGGATTCAAGCTTCAGTGTGCCGTGTGCCTCCTCCTTGTGCTGCCCCAAAGCAGCTGCCAGGGCTTGAGCAATAAATATACTAAGGCCTTTGAGAGCCAATCTGTGGGGCTAGAGCCCCCCAGCAGCCCTCCACCGAAGCCCGAGGGGATGCAGCCACTGCCCGGGGAAGGGGCTCCTTCCTTCTGCCAGGCTCCGAACTGCCAAGCGTGTCCGGACGTTCCTTTAAAAACAACAACAACAATAATAATCATGAGACATAAATCTGTGAATTTTCCCTCACTCCGTTCCTTCCTTTTTTTTGTTTCTTTTCTCATTCTTTTGAAAATATTATGTACTATATTTTTAGTCTTAAACACAATATATTATATATATTTAATTTTTATATATATAAAGCCTAAATGTTAAAAAAAGAGAGACTCGTCGTTTGTTTTCTGTCGATGGGGCTGTCGGGGGGTGGGAGGGAAGGGCCTGAGGCCGGAGTCAGAGACAGAAGCAGTTTCTACTCCCAAAATGAGCCAATGCTTCACCCCTGAAGTGGATGTGGGTGCAGTTCTGCCAGCCAGCCCAGCTGTTCTGCTTAGTCAGGGGACGGGGCCTCCAGTGGTTCTGATCCTGGCTGTCTTAGCAGGAGCAGCAGTGGCGTAGGAGGTTAAGAGCTCGTGTATCTAATCTGGAGGAACCGGGTTTGATTCCCCGCTCTGCCGCCTGAGCTGTAGAGGCTTATCTGGGGAATTCAGGTTAGCCTGTGCACTCCTGGCGCCAGCTGGGTGACCTGGGGCTAGTCCTTGGCTTCTCGGGGCTCTCTCAGCCCCACCTACCTCACAGGGTGTTTGTTGTGAGGGGGGGGAAGGGCAAGGAGATTGTCAGCCCCTTTGGAGTCTCCTGCGGGGGATATAAATACAAACTCTTCTTCTTCTTAGCAGGGCCACGCCCCTTCCAAGTGGCCCGAGGGAGGGTGGCCACCTGTCCACTGCCCCTAAAATTGTGTTTCACCCTTGAGTGTCAGCCCGGAACTCAGCTCCTGATTCTGTCCGCACCATTTCTGCTCTGGTTGGTTAAAGAAGAAGAAGAGTTTGGATTTATATCTCCCTTTCTCTCCTGTAGGAGACTCAAAGGATCTTACAATCTCCTTGCCCTTCCCCCCTCACAGCAAACACCCTGGCAAAGTGAACTGAAGATGAGAAGAACTGTGACTTGCCCAAGGTCACCCAACTGGCGTGTGTTAGAGATACACAGACTAGTCACCAGATAAGCCTCCAAGTGGCAGGAGCCAGGGGAGATCAAACCCGGTTCACCTGAGTTAGAGTGCACCCTGCTCTTAGCTCCCTCTGCCACTTCAGTAGCACTGAAACCCGAGGGTCTCATTAGCCAGGGGAATCCACAAACGGCCATACATTTCCCAACCCTGAACTGGCAAGCCTGTGTCCCCCCAGCTGTGGATCCCAGCAAGCCAGAGACCCCCCCCCCCATCCTTCCCGGTTGCCACCTGACAGTCTTGCAGGGGCCGAGAGGGATGGGCAGAGAAGACCCACCTGGCTGTATTCCCCTCTGCACTTCCCAGGTGAGCTGGCCTCTGCTGGAATGGAGATGTGTTTTCTGCAACCGGCTGCTGAACGCATCCTGGGAGCTCCAGATGTATTCTAATTTATTCCAGGATGAAACGGAAGAAATCTCCTCCCGGCTGCCCGGGATCCGCTCGCTTGCCTCGGCTCCCCGCTTCGTCGGCTTCTCTGGTTTCCCTCGGCAGACTCAGCTGCAGCCCTTAGAAATCTGGGTGTGGGTGTGGGTGTTGACTCTCCCCGTCTTCCCAGCTTAGCTTCAGCGCCCTGCCCTGAGTCACTTGTGGGGCTGGCCGAGCCAAGGAGACACCTCCTGAAGGCCACCAAAAGATGAGCTGGTGTAGGTGTGAGGGGCGGACAGATCCCAGCCCCCCGGGTTCTGTGCCAGCCTAGGCCACGTCGCGTTGAAGGCCAAGATGTTCTTTCCTGCATCCACAGTTGCTGGAGGGAGCCACATCAACAGGGGGCCACGTTGACCCCCTGACTCACTCCCTTCCTGGGCAGGACTTTCCGACCCAACTGGGCAGTCCAGCCCTTCCCAAATCTCCCCACAGGCCTCCCTGGTGGCCCCACTGCCTCCTGGGAGGTCCCCAAGAGGGCAGTCTGCCCCCACTTGTTGATCCCTGGGAGGAGGAGGAGGAGCAGAAGAAGAAGAGGAGGAGGAGTTTGGATTGATACCCCACCTTTCTCTCCTGTAAGGAGACTCAATCTCCTTTCCCTTCCTCTCCCCATAACAGACACTTTGTGAGGCAGGTGGGGCCGAGAGAGTTCAGAGAGAACTGTGACTACTCCCAAGTTCACCCAGCAGGAATGTAGGAGGGGGGGACACATCTGGTTCAACAGATAAGCCTCTGCCACTCAGGTGGAGGAGTAGGGAATCAAACCCAGTTCTCCAGATTAAAATCCACTACACCACGGCACGCTGGCTCTCAGAGTGGGAGAGCTCCACAATGTGGGGAGAAGCTTTTACTGTGTTCAGTTCTGGTCGCCGCATCTCAAAAAGGATATTGGAGAGATAGAAAACGTGCAGAGAAGGGCAACGAGGATGATTGAGGGACTGGAGCACCTTCCTTATGAGGAGAGGCTGCAGCGTTTGGGACTCTTTAGTTTGGAGAGGAGACGGCTGAGGGGGGATATGATTGAAGTCTATAAAATTATGCATGGGGTAGAAAAATGTTGACAGAGAGACATTTTTCTCTCTTTCTCACAATACCAGAACCAGGGGGCATTCATTGAAAATGCTGGGGGGAAGAATTAGGACTAATAAAAGGAAACACTTCTTCACACAACGTGTGATTGGTGTTTGGAATATCCTGCCACAGGAGGTGGTGATGGCCACTCACCTGGATAGCTTTAAAAAGGACTTGGACAGATTTATGGAGGAGAAGTCGATTTATGGCTCCCAATCTTGATCCTCCTTGATCTCAGATTGCAAATGCCTTAGCAGACCAGGTGCTCAGGAGCAGCAGCAGCAGCAGAAGGCCATTGCTTTCACCTCCTGCAGGTGAGCTCCCAAAGGCACCTGGTGGGCCACTGCGAGTAGCAGAGAGCTGGACTAGATGGACTCTGGTCTGACCCAGCAGGCTCGTTCTTATGTTCTTATGTACATTCCCCAAGCTTCCGCTACTCAAGTGAAAGCAAGTGCACAGAGGAAGGCCTCCATCAGCCACTACTCAAGCTAAGTTGTCCTCTCCAGTGGAGGCAGGCAAAGAGGCCCCTGAACAACACCAACACGGACACGGAGCCCCCCACCAGGAAGGGACTGGTCCCAAGGCAGGGGTTTGTCCCCCCTGTGAAGAAATGGTTTTGCCACTTAAGGTTTGAAGGGAACATTTTAACAATCACCCCACCTTGGCAGGAGGAAGGAGGAACTCTGGTCAATTGCTTTCCAGCCTCCTGAGGAGGAGGAGGAGGAGAGGAGGAGGAAGAAGAAGAAGAAGAAGAAGAAGAAGAAGAAGAAGAAGAAGAAGAAGAAGAAGAAGAAGAAGAAGAAGAAGAAGAAGAAGAAGAAGAAGAAGAAGAAGAAGAAGAAGAAGAAGAAGAAGAAGAAGAAGAAGAAGAAGAGGAGGAGGAGGAGGAGGAGGAGGAGGAGTTTGGATTTATATCCCCCCTTTCTCTCCTGTAGGAGACTCAAAGGGGCTTACAAACTCCTTCCCCTCCCCCCCAACAAACACCCTGTGAGGTGGATGTGGCTGAGAGAGCTCCGAAAAGCTGTGACTAGCCCAAGGTCACCCAGCTGGCGTGTGTTGGGAGTGCACAGGCTAATCTGAATTCCCCAGATAAGCTTCCGCAGCTCAAGTGGCAGAGCTGGGAATCAAACCAGGTTCCTCCAGATCAGAGTGCACCTGCTCTTAACCACTACGCCACTGCTGCTCCCCCCTTTTTTCTTACGAGAATGTGAGGTGGGTCAAGCTCCCCCCCTTTTTTCCCCCAAGCAGGGATCAGTGATTTGGAGGTTTCAAACCCCACCACTGCTTGGGCTAGTCACAGTTCTCTCTGAACTCTCTCGGCCTCACCTGCCTCACAAGGTGTCTGTTGTGGAGGGAGGAGCTTGTAGGCCCCCTTGAGTCTCCTTACAGGAGGGAAAGGTGGGCTACAAATCCAACCTCCTCCTCCTCCTCCTCCTCTTCTACACTAACATTGTCTAACATCTTCTAGGGCACGGATAGACAGCGGGATGGAGGAATTGTGTTGCTCTCCTTGCTTGTGGCTCTCTTGCTCCATCTGGTGCTTGGCTAAAAGTACATACTTGTAGACATTATCTTTCTTATAACTACTCTTTACCTTTGGATGCTGGCAGCCGTTCTCTGTGCCACCTAGACCTCCACTGTCTTGGACACACTATTTTAATAGAGGGGGTGCCAGTGTAACCTCTATCGGTGGGTTCTGTGGGTCAGAACTTGGAATGAGTTTGCAACAACAAATTTTAAAAAACAAAATGGTTTACTTTCTTAACATATAACACATAACATCAGCATTTAACATCACACTTCAAGGTCCTGTTCAGGTTGCATTTTCAAGTCCTTATATTTACAGTCTACTGATACTGCCAAGTCCAGTTCTTCTTTGCAAGTGGGTTGGCTCCTGAAGACTCCAAGGGGAAGTTTCCAGGAGAACTCTCACCCATTACAAACATAAAAAACCCCTGAAACAATAAACTCCAACATTTACAACATAGCAAAAATAAACAACTCCCTTCCCAGTAGTTCCCAACAACATTGGAGTTACCTTAACAAGGTGTTAAGGGCTTATACAAACCAAGGTCTGAGTCTGGTAGCCTCGTCTCCTCCAAACTACATGATCTCCGCAGCCTCCTGCTGCTTTGAGTCTCCACCCCTTTCTGGTTCAACCCATTCTGAGCATGGGGGTTACACCAGGAGGGGGGAGACTGGCAGTCGGCAAGCGGCCACCCCCCCAGGGGCACACCAGGCAGGAAATGGTCCCTGTGGTGCCCAGGATCGGGGAAGCAGGAAATACAGAGATGAGGCTTCAGAGTTTGGCAGGGAAATTGGGGGGCGGGGGTTCCTGACCCTCCCAGTGGGCAATTCCTACAATGGTCAGCAGGAGGCAGCTGCTACCTGAGGGAGGGGAGGGGTTGGGGTCCCCTGGGAGAGGGAAGGGGTGGGGGGCGCCTGGAGGTCAGAGCTCCCCCCTCCTCCTGGCCTCCCCTTTCCAGTGTGCCCACGGGGCTGCTTTCTGTTCAGAGGGGTAAGAGGCCAACTTAGAGGAACAGCAGTGGCGTAGGAGGTTAAGAGCTCGTGTATCTAATCTGGAGGAACCGGGTTTGATTCCCAGCTCTGCCACCTGAGCTGTGGAGGCTTATCTGGGGAATTCAGATTAGCCTGTGCACTCCCACACACGCCAGCTGGGTGACCTTGGGCTAGTCACAGCTTCTTGGAGCTCTCTCAGCCCCACCTACCTCACAGGGTGTTTGTTGTGAGGGGGGAAGGGCAAGGAGATTGTCAGCCCCTTTGAGTCTCCTGCAGGACAGAAAGGGGGGATATTAATTCAAACTCCTCCTCCTCCTTCTCCTTCTCCTTCTCCTTCTCCTTCTTCTTCTCCTTCTTCTCCTTCTCCTCCTTCTCTTTCTTCTTCTTCTTCTTCTTCTTCTTCTTCTTCTTCTTCTTCTTCTTCTCCTTCTCCTTCTCCTTCTTCTTCTTCTTCTTCTCCTTCTCCTTCTTCTTCTTCTTCTTCTTCTTCTTCTCATTCTCCTCCTCCTCCTCCTCCTCCTTCTTCTTCTCCTTCTTCTTCTTTTTCTTCTTCTTCTTCTTCTTCTTCTTCTTCTTCTTCTTCTTCTTCTTCTCCTTCTCCTTCTTCTTCTTCTCCTTCTTCTCCTTCTCCTTCTCCTTCTCCTCCTTCTTCTTCTCCTTCTCCTCCTTCTTCTTCTCCTTCTCCTTCTTCTCCTTCTCCTCCTCCTCCTCCTCCTCCTTCTTCTTCTTCTTCTTCTCCTCCTCCTCCTCCTCCTCCTCCTCCTCCTCCTCCTCCTCCTCCTCCTCCTCCTCCTCCTCCTCCTTCTTCTTCTGTTTCTGCTTCTGCTTCTTCTGCTTTTTCTGCTTCTTCTTCTTCCCCATTGTGATTGGGACCCAAAGCCGATCAAGGGGGCTTTTAGTTTAAGGACGCCTCCCTGGAGAAACGACTCAGAGAGGAAGCCCACCCCATCTTGCAGGCTCTTTCTCTGCTGTCACTTAAGGTTAATGTATTTATTTAGATATTTATGCTCGGCTGTTCTCCTTGGTTGGGACCCAACATCCTTCTCCTACTTCCACCTTGTCATTAAAACAACAACCCTGTAAAGCAGGTTAGGCTGAGAGAAAGGTACTGCCTGAGAGTCTCCACAGCAGAGTGTTTGAAAGACAGCCATCTTGGTCTCCAGTGGAAGAGCTGGATTCGAATCCAGCAGCATCTTAGAAGCCAACAGATTGGGGTGGGGGCATGACCTTTCGAGAGTCAGAGCTCTCAGGGGGACCTGACTAAATGAGCTTTTGTAACCTCTATCTGTGGGTTCTGTGGGGCAGAACTTGAAATGAGTTTGCAACAACAAATTTTAAAAAACAAAATGGTTTACTTTCTTAACATATTAGCATCAAACATCAACATTTAACGTCACACTTCAAGGTCCTGTTCAGGTTGCATTTCCAAGTCCTTATTTCTACAGTCTTCTGATACTGCCAAGTCCAATTCTCCTTTGCAAGTGGGTTGGCTCCTGAAGACTCCAAGGGCTGGATGAACAGGATTCAACAGGATGAAGGTTTCCAGGAGAACTCTCACCCATTACAACCACAAAAAGAAGCCCTGAAACAATAAACTCCAACATTTACAACATAGCAAAAATAAACAACTACCTTCCCAGTAGTTCCCAACAACATTGCAGTTACCTTAAAAAGGTGTTAAGGGCTTATCCAAACCAAGGTCCGAGTCTGGTAGCCTCGTCTCCTCCAAACCACATGAGCTCTGCAGCCTTCTGCTGCTTTGAGTCTCCACCCCTTTCTGGGTCAACCCACTCTGAGCATGGGGGTTACACTTTCTCTTCCGAAAGGTCAGGCCCCCACAGTTTTGTGGGTCTCAAACCTGGTAGCTCCACAGCAAAATGGGCCTCCCAAGTGGGCTCTCCCGGATCCTATTCTGACACGTCATCGATCCGGCTCTCTCAGCAGAGGATCGCTGGGTGCAGAGGCGAAGCTGCAGCTGCATGGTTGTAATGGGGACATCTGGGGCAGCTTGCCCCGGGCACGGCCATTGCAGTCATACCTCAGGACGGGGGCGGGGCTGGGGCGTTTTGGGGCAGGGGGCACGCAGGCCGTTCATGCCCCGGGCACAGTTCCCCCTCCCTTCATCACTGGCTGGGGGGGGGGGGAGCAAGCCGAGCTGGCATGCATTTGGCAGCCGAACCGTGGGGTCTTCCGGTGGTGTGGTCAACTCTCTCTGCTCCTTTGTATGAATCTGGACCCGGGAGGGTATCGTGGGCAGGGTCACTGACTGGCCTTAAAGATGAGGGCGGGGGAAGGGGGCTTCTTCCGAGGATACCAACCTGTCTCCTCGTCCTTCCTCGGTGCCAGACCCTCCGACGGTCACGCTGTCCATCCAGCCTCAGACGGTGCAAGAAGGGGAGAGGGTGACGTTCACCTGCCTGGCGACAGCCAACCCCGAGATCAAAGGCTACAGGTGAGGAGCGGGGCGGGCAGGGAGGAAGGAAGGGGACGAGCCGTCCGGGCCTCCTGTTGGGCCTGCCCCAGAGGCTGAGGCCGCTCCCGTCCCTCTGTTTCCTCTCAGGTGGGCGAAAGGTGGCGTGATCCTGGAGGATGCCAAAGACAGCAAGTACGAGACTCAGGTGGACTACACCTTTTTCACGGAGCCCGTCTCATGCGAGGTCCACAACGATGTGGGCAGCACCAACGTCAGCACCCTGGTGGACGTGCACTGTGAGTGGCCGGGGAGGGTGGGTTGCCTTTTGCCCCCCCCCCAAGACATAAGAACATAAGAACATAAGAACAAGCCAGCTGGATCAGACCAGAGTCCATCTAGTCCAGCTCTCTGCTACTCGCAGTGGCCCACCAGGTGCCTTTGGGAGCTCACCTGCAGGAGGTGAAAGCAATGGCCTTCTGCTGCTGCTGCTGCTCCTGAGCACCTGGTCTGCTAAGACGACAGTCCTCTTGAAGTGGTCCAAGTGGTCTGGTGCCACCGGGCCTGACCCGTTCCCCTCTCTGCATGGCCGTTCCTGTCCATGGGCCGGATGCAGTCCCGGGCCAGACTTCCTGTCTTCATGCTGGCACTTTGTAGGGAGGGGGAGCCGCGGAGCCCAGGCAGCCCCCGGAGGCGAGAGGGGCAGCCGTGGGGTGGGTTGGGAGTCTGCGGCCTCAAATGTTCCTCCTCCCCTAGTTGCTCCCCGCATCGTGGTGGATCCAAAGCCCACGACCACCGACATCGGCTCGGACGTGACGCTGACCTGCGTGTGGGCTGGGAACCCGCCCCTCACCCTCACCTGGACCAAGAAGGAGTCCAACATGGTAATGCTGTGCCCCGATTGGCCCTTTTGGCCCTCCTCCTCACCTGTTCAGGTGGCAACCTGCTAAAGAACCTTGGAATTCCTTGCCTCAAGGAGCCTCCTATCCGGCTGAGCGCAGGTGTGCGAGGGGGGGGGGCCACGAAGCAGGAGGAGAGCCGAGGGAAAGGAGCCACAGAGTGGGAGAGGGAGAGAGGCCGGGGGCAGGGAGGGCTAAGGGGGTGAGGTAAAGCCCAGGGTGTTTGAAGCGGGGGCAGGAGGGGTGATCGGGGGCCATCAGCGCCAGTGCCTGACTCCCCCCCCATCTTGCTTCTGTCCGCAGGTGCTGAGCAACAGCAACCAACTCTTCCTTAAGTCCGTCACCCAGGCAGAGGCGGGGCAGTATGTCTGCAAGGCCATCGTGCCACGGATCGGGGTGGGCGAGCGCGAGGTCTCCCTCTCTGTCAACGGTGAGTGGGGCTGCCCCTCTGCCCGGAAGCGGCTCCTTCCCCTGTTTGCCCAACAGGAGAGAGGGTGGATCAGCCAAGGGGAGTCAGGACCCCCTGCCGCTGCTCCCACGCCCTTGGTCTTGTAGGACTGCAGTCTGTGTGTCTCCAGGATGTAGAAGGGGGGATCTGGTAGTCTTAACTTTTAACCTTTGGTAAAAAGCAATGAATCTAACTTTCTTCTGCCGCTGATTTTAACTAACTGTCCAAGATGAGAGTGGCTCTAAGCAATAGAATTAATTGATCATTGAAAAGTGTGTGAACTCTCAGTCAACTTGCAAATGCAGCAAGGAAAGGGTAGTGATACTGCGGGGTCTGCAGCAAACCTCCTGTCAAGCCCCGGATCTGTAGACCAATATAAGACTCTGGATTTCAAATCGGTAGCCTTTATTGACAGACATCAGCACGGCTAAAAGAAGCCGGTTCTAAAGAGCTGTCTTTGGGTACAACCTTTTATCCACAAGTTCTCCCCCCCTTTCCCCTTCTCACCCATATCAAAGGCAGAGTAAAACAAGACAGGAATAAGAACATAAGAACAAGCCAGCTGGATCAGACCAGAGTCCATCTAGTCCAGCACTCTGCTACTCGCAGTGGCCCACCAGGTGCCTTTGGGAGCTCACATGCAGGATGTGAAAGCAATGGCCTGCTGCTGCTGCTGCTCCTGGGCACCTGGTCTGCTAAGGCATTTGCAATCTGAGATCAAGGAGGATCAAGATGGGTAGCCATAGATCGACTTCTCCTCCATAAATCTGTCCAAGCCCCTTTGAAAGCTATCCAGGTTAGTGGCCATCACCACCTCCTGTGGCAGCATATTCCAAACACCAATCACGCGTTGCGTGAAGAAGTGTTTCCTTTTATTAGTCCTAATTCTTCCCCCCAGCATTTTCAATGAATGCCCCCTGGTTCTAGTATTGTGAGAGAGAAAAATTTCTCTCTGTCAACATTTTCTACCCCATGCATAATTTTATAGACTTCAATCATATCCCCCCTCAGACGCCTCCTCTCCAAACTAAAGAGTCCCAAACGCTGCAGCCTCTCCTCATAGGGAAGGTGCTCCAGTCCCTCAATCGTCCTCGTTGCCCTTCTCTGCACTTTTTCTCTCTCTTCAATATCCTTTTTGAGATGTGGCGACCAGAACTGAACACAGGACTCCAAGTGCGGTCGCACCACGGCTTTATATGTTGTTGGGTTCTCAGGGCCGGTGTGAAGAGGTAAAGCCAAAGGCCGGCATAGTTCACTACCTGTTGCAAATCAATAGAAGGTGGGAACCTGACAGTAAATTGAAGGCCCCTTTAGCATCACAGAGTACAGAACTCCTCTTTGATGTCCAGAAAGCTCTTCATGACACTTAACCAAAACATCATAGAAGTATCAAGGCAGTGACCCGGCCAAGCTGACACAAGGGCCAAAGCCAACATGGGGCTGGGATTTCCATGTTCAAAGCCCCCAGTGGGTCTGTAAACCATCTTTATGGGTTTGGGGGCCCGATTGGGATCAGCACTGGGACATAAAAAATGTTATACCTTTTCTGGGTTATTGTTGATGGCCCCCACAGTTGAAAAATGGCTCAGCCCGTGGAACCCCAGCATGCATCTGGGTTGGCCTTAAGCCTTCCTGTTTCTGCCTGCCTCCAGCCAGCGCCTATTGGCTAGCTCCCTGCCTACAGGGCCACTTTCTTGATTTAACAATCCAGTAACTCAGCAGTCTTGGGCAGAAGCAATTTCATCCAACTTATAGAGTCACTGAGAAACAGAGCAAAGAGGGACCCTGTATCGAAATGTGCAAGAACGGCCCAGTTGAGAGACCCGGATCATAAAACTTATTTATTTTATTCTCATATTTCTACCCCGCCCATTCCCATAGGGCTCAGGGCAACTTACAACCACTAAAATTATAAAAAAAAACATTTTTAAAACACAATATAATAAGTTCAGTAAATACAATAAGTTCAGTAAATACAATAAAACACAATATGCTAAAAAAAACACCACCAGTTAAATGGCGCCAAATACCGTGTTTCCCCAAAAATAAGACAGTGTCTTCTATTAATTTTTGCTCCCAAAGATGCGCTATGTCTTATTTTCAGGGGATGTCTTATTTTTCTGTGTTGTGTTCGTCGGGCATGCTTCCAAACAAAAACTTTGCTACGTCCTGCTTTCGGGGGATGCCTTATATTTCGCACTTCAGCAAAACCTCTACTACGTCTTATTCTCAGGGGATGTCTTATATTCGGGGAAACAGGGTGCTCTTACTTTTGCCCATGGGAAGCCAACTGTGATGGAAGCTGGCTTGGTGGAAATGCCTGGCGGAATAGCTCCGTCTTGCAGCCCCTGCGGAATTGATTCGGATCTTGCAGGGCCCTGATCTCATTAAGGAGTTGATTCCACCAGGTTGGGGCCAGGACAGTAAAAGCCCTGGGCCTCGTAGAAGCCAGCCAAATGTCCTTGGGGCCAGGGATCACCAGAAAATTCCCCTCCCATGAACGGAGGACCTAAGACCGTGGTGGCGAACCTTTGGCACTCCAGATGTTATGGACTACAATTCCCAACAGCCCCTGCCAGCGTTGCCAATTGGCCATGCTGGCAGGGGCTGATGGGAGTTGTAGTCCATAACATCTGGAGTGCCAAAGGTTCGCCACCACAGACCTAAGAGGACAATATGGGGAGATACAGTCCCTTGCTGATATTCTGGGCCACTTGGAATATTTTTTGCTCTCTCTTTTTTAAAATGACATGCGCTGGGAGCCACACGCGTCTCCGTCCACCGAAATGTAGAAATCCAGGGACGGTGTTTTGGTCCCAGCTTCTCCCTCTTGGCAGGGCTGGGAAGATCGCGTCTTGGAAGAAGGCCACCTTGAGCCTCAAGGAACGGCAGAATACATGTTTTGTAATGAATAACATTTTAATAAATGTCACAAACGGTCGCAAAAGCGTCCTCTTCTCTGCTTCCTGAGCGCCGGAGCCTCCGAGAGGGGAGCATGTGCCAGCGATAGGACAGCCGAGCGCTAGCGTGTTTTGACAGGACCAAATCCTGTCCCTGCTCAAAGCGAGGGGAGGGGAGGGGAGGGGAGAGCTGCTTCTGTTTCTGCCTGAAAAGCCCTCTCCCCGAAGGGCCGTTCCTTGCTTTGCACAAATACCGTTTCCTCCTCTTCCTCAGGTCCCCCCATCATCTCCAGCGATACCGTCCAGTATGCTGTGCGTGGAGATCGTGGGAAAGTGGAATGCTTCATTGGCAGCACCCCCCTCCCTGACCGCATAGTGAGCCCTTCTGACATACGGGGGGTTTGGGGTTGGGAACGGCCGGGGATGGGTCAGTGGGCTGGGTCCCAAGGCTGCAGGAGGGTGGAGGGATTTCTTGGTTTCATAAGAACATAAGAACAAGCCAGCTGGATCAGACCAGAGTCCATCTAGTCCAGCTCTCTGCTACTCGCAGTGGCCCACCAGGTGCCTTTGGGAGCTCACCTGAAGGAGGTGAAAGCAATGGCCTTAAGAACATAAGAAAGAGCCTGCTGGATCAGACCAGAGTCCATCTAGTCCAGCTCTCTGCTACTCGCAGTGGCCCACCAGGTGCCTTTGGGAGCTCACCTGAAGGAGGTAGAAAGCAATGGGTCCTTAAGAACATAGAGGGAGAACTAGCCTGCTGGATCAGACCCAGGAGTCCATCTAGTCCAGCTCTCTGCGCTACTCAAGCAGTGGCCCATACCAGGTGCCTTTAGGGGAGACTCACCAGCTGAAGGAGGTAAGCAATGGCCTTAAGAACATAAGCACTAGCCTGCTGGATCAGACCAGAGTCCATCTAGTCCCAGCTGGCTCTCTGCTAGCCTGCGCAGTGGCCCACCAGGGTGCCTTTTGGGAGCTCACCTGCAGGAGGTAGAAAGCAATGAAGCCTTCTGCTGCTGCTGCTGCTCCTGAGCACCTGGTCTGTTAAAACATTTGCAATCCTCCAGATCAAAGAGGATTCAAGATTGGTAGCCAGCCGTAAATCGACTTCATCAATCTGTCCAAAGAAGCCCTTTTAAAGCTATCCAGGCAGTTAGTGGCCATCACACCACCTCCTGCAGGGGCAGCATATTCCAAACACCAATCACATGTTGCGTGAAGAAGTGTTTCCTTTTATTAGTCCTAATTCTTCCCCCCAGCATTTTCAATGGATGCCCCCTGGTTCTAGTATTGTGAGGAAGAGAGAAAAATTTCTCTCTGTCCACATTTTCTATCCCATGCATAATTTTATAGACTTCAATCATATCCCCCCTCAGACGTCTCCTCTCCAAACTATAGAGCCCCAAACGCTGCAGCCTCTCCTCATAAGGAAGGTGCTTCATCCTTCAGAGGGTCATTATCCTCCTCCAACCTCTGTCTCCCCCCTCCCTTTCACCCCCCCCCCTTTTAAGGCCTGGGGCTGGAAGGAGAATGTGCTAGAAACAGGGACCCTGGAGCGCTACACCGTAGAACGCAGCAACAACGGCCACGGAGTGCTCTCGACCTTGAGCATCAACAACGTGATGGAGGTGGATTTCCAGACACGCTACAACTGCACCGCCTGGAACAGCTTTGGTCCCCGGACAGTGATCATCCAACTGGAGGAGAAAGGTGAGGCCCGTGCCGAACAACGCCCTGACTCCAGTGGTCGTGGTGGGGCAGACACCCCGCCCGGGATGCTCTCCAGAGATCAAGGAGGCAGTGAGGGCTGTTTCCTATTCAAAAAAATTAAACAAAGGACTCTTTTCCCTCCCCTTAAACCAGGGGTCTTCAAACTACGGCCCTCCAGATGTTCATAGACTACAATTCCCATGAGCCCTACCACTTGGCCATGCTGGCAGGGGCTGATGGGAATTGTAGTCTATGAACATCTGGAGGGCCATAGTTTGAAGACCCCTGCCTTAAACTACTGAAAAGGGCTGTTTCAGCAGGACTAATCTCTCGAAAAGAATTCCTCTTGTCATACACACATTCCAAAGTGTGGAGTAAAAAAATCTGCACCACGGAGCCCAGTTAAAAAAGGGAGTTGTTGCTATAAACTTGGCTAAAACCCCAGGTCTGCAGAAAAGTCCTACATTTTAACACGCGGAAGAACACTCACAAAAAACTCCCCCAGAGAAACGATCCGTGTGCATTTGTGCATGTAGTGACCCATCGCAACTTCAAATAAAGGCTGGTCACAGGTGCATGATGGGATTGCACTACTTAACCAAAATAAACGAGCGGCAGGAGGAGGGAAAGGGGTGATAGGAGAAAAAGGGTGAGGGAAAAGAGCATTGCAGGTAAGCAAGGGGAAAAACGAGATCCAGTGGGGGGGATTTCCTTCCCTTCAAGCCCTTGTAGGTCCCCCAGCGGTCTTCTCTGGAGTTCGACCGTGTCCCTCTAGCTCAGTGATGGCGAACCTTTTCGAGACCGAGTGCCCAAATTGCAACCCAAAACCCACTTATTTATCGCAAAGTGCCAACACGGCCATTTAACCTGAATACTGAGGTTTTAGTATAGAAAAAACAGTTGGCTCCGAGGCTTGCGTTACTCAGGAGTAAGCTTGGTGGTAGTCGGTGGCTTTGCTTTGAAGCAACCGTGCAACTCTTCCAATGGGTGAATCACGACCCTAGGAGGGTTTACTCAGAAGCAAGCCCCATTGCCAGCAACCGAGCTTACTCCCAGGTAAAGGATTGCACTTTAGTTTAACATCACTTAACAGGGTTATCTACACTACTTCCCCAAAACTAGGTCTTAGGTTTAATGCTAATAATTGAGCCCAGTGGCCCAGGCCAGTCTAGATGTGTGGAGGGGGCACTCTGTTTGCGCGTGCCCACACAGAGGGCTCTGAGTGCCACCTCTGGCATAGGTTCACCATCACTGCTCTAGCTCCACACTGGCCCCTCTGACTGGCAGTGGCTCTCCAGAGCATTGGGTAGAGAAGGGCTTTTCTCCTCCCCTGCTCCCTTCCATGTAAACTGGAGGCTCTACCTGTGGCGTGCGGACGGGATGCTTTCCCGCTGAGCCACAATACCTGGCCAGGACCAAGATCCAAGGGGCTCACGGCCTCGAGAGACGGACTCTGCTTTCTTGTCCTCCCTCTGCAGAGGTCGTGCCAGTGGGGATCATTGCCGGAGCCACCATCGGAGCTGGGATCCTGGTCATCTTAAATGCTTCTGAAAGCCATTAAGCCCTGGCCTGCTTCCTCCTACCTGGCGCCGGGTAAGTGAGTGAAGTGAGGCCCCGACGGATGGGGTGTGTTTGCACAATTACGTGGTTGGGGGCATCTGATAAGGACTGCCACAAAGTCCAAGGATCAATGGCCACTCCAAGTGTAACCTCCTTCTGTGGGTTCTGTGGGGCAGTACTTGGAATGAGTTGCAACAACAATTTTTAAACAACAAAATGGTTTACTTTTCTTTACATATAACATATAACATCAACATTTAACGTTACAATTCAAGGTCCTGTTCAGGTTGCATTTCAAGTCCTTCTATTTACAGTCTACTGATATTGCCAAGTCCAAATCTTCTTTGCAAGTTGGCTGGCTCCTAGAAGAGAACTCCAAAGGGACTTGATGAAGCTGGATTTGCAACATGATGAAGGTCTCAGGAGAACTCTCACCCATTTACAACCACAAAAGAAAACCCTGAAACAATAAACTCCAACATTTACAACATAGCAAAAACAACAACTACCTTCCCAGTAGTTCCCAACAATATTGAAATTACCTTAACAAGGTGTTAAGGGCTTATAGAAATCAAGGTCCGAGTCTGGTAGCCTTATTCTTCTGCAAAAGAGCTCTTTCAGCCTCTCTGCTGCTCCGAGTCTCCACCCCTTACTGGGTCAACCCATTCTGGGCCAACCCATTCTGGGCATGGGGGTTACACAAGCACTTGTGGCCAGCCCCCTGCCCCAAGAGCTACCCCGTGGCCCCTCCCACCAAGATAATTTCTACCTCCTTCTCTAAGAACATAAGAACTAGCCTGCTGGGTCAGACCAGAATCCATCTAGTCCAGCACTCTGCTACTCGCAGTGGCCCACCAGGTGCCTTTGGGAGCTCACGTGCAGGAGGTGAAAGCAAGGGCCTTCTGCTGCTGCTGCTCCTGAGCACCTGGTCTGTTAAGGCATTTGCAATCTGAGATCAAGGAGGACCAAGATTGGGAGCCAGAGATCGACTTCTCCTCCATAAATCTGTCCAAGCCCCTTTTAAAGCTATCCAGGTTAGTGGCCATCACCACCTCCTGTGGCATCATATTCCAAACACCAATCACACGTTGCGTGAAGAAGTGTTTCCTTTTATTAGTCCTAATTCTTCCCCCCAGCATTTTCAATGTATGCCCCCTGGTTCTAGTATTGTGAGAAAGAGAGAAACATTTCTCTCTGTCCACATTTTCTACCCCATGCATAATTTTATAGACTTCCATCATATCCCCCCTCATTCGTCTCCTCTCCAAACTAAAGAGTCCCAAACGCTGCAGCCTCTCCTCATAGGGAAGGTGCTCCAATCCCTCAATCATCCTCGTTGCCCTTCTCTGCACACAGTTAGTTCATATTAAAGGATAGCATTGCAGAGAATGGGTAGATGCCAGGGGTGTATCTACAAGAGGGACATGGGGGCCAACTTACCCCGGGCGCCGCCCAGTAGATCACAGGGGGGGGGGGAATTGTGCACCCCCACGTGATCAAGCCGGGAGCCTGCACATGTCCCTCTGGCAGGTACGCTGGGTCGTGGCAACTTGGCCCGCTGCCCCTGGTGCTCCTCAAGCGAGGCAGGTGCAGCCTCTGCTCCAATGGAGGTGGGGAGCAGCAGCAGCTGGCGGCGGTTCCGGTGGCTTGGGTAAGTGGGGTGCGGGGGGAGAAGGCGCTGGAGCAGATGTTGCCCCAGGCGCCATTTCCCTCTGGTACGCCTCTGGCAGATGGTTGAAGAGAGCAAGCAAGAATTCCTCAGGTCCCTGGGCCCCGAAGTGGCCTCAGCAAGACCCCCCTTCTCTGCGCCCCCCCCCCCGCAATAGGAGGAAAGCCATCTGTCTTGCCCTACTTTGTAGAGTTCTTGTAACACGTTGCTGAGATAATATATTTGGGGAATACTCAGGAGTGCCATAAAAATGTGGTTTGGATTTCTTGTACCAAGTAGAGCAGACCTGGGCATTATATGGCCCGCGGGCCACATCCGGCCCGCCAGATGACCCTGACTGGCCCCCCTGCCTTGCTGGGGAGCAAGGCGTCTTTGAAAGCCAAGGCAACCGGCTTCTGCGGGGCTTTCAAAAGCGCCTCGCCCCCCTGCCGTTTGGCCCGGCCCTCCACAATATTTTCTGTTTCTTATGCGGCCCCATGGAAAAAATAATTGGCCACCCCTGGAGTAGAGGATTGGACTGGATGTCTGAAGCGCCTCTTCCAACCTGAGGTCTCTATTATTACAGGCAATACTGGGGGGCTTGGCTTTTAAAGGATACCCCAGAATCACAGAATCATAGATTCTAAGTACTGGGGTTTCCTTTATACTTTAGTACTTCTCCAGATAGAAGTCTCTGCATGCAGTCAATCCAAGTTCCTAACCAAAGCTTCCGCTGTACTGGCCAGCTGGCCATCTTTCTGCACCCCAGAAGCTCCCCTGAATTTATACTGGGCCCCCTCACCTCTTTCCCAAGAGCTCTCTCCTGGCCCTTGTGTGGCATGAACCTCACCTGGGCCCTTCAAAAAACTTCTTGCTTGTAGAATATCTAGCGATGCATTCCCTCTTTGCCTCGCAGGCCGTAAGAGCATTGACCTTACGCATAGGCTTGGATATCAAGGTGGAGAGCCCGGTGGGCAGGAATTTCATCGTACTGCACCACCGGACCGCTTGAGGAGAGGACACCTTCAAGCGTCTCCACGGCCACGCGCGTCATGAAAGCCATCTACTCGGTGGGACACAGACCTCCGGATGTACTCTGGGAACGGCTGGGGAGGAATGGGAGGGAGGGCCAGATCCACCTGGGCAGGTGCAGCTCCCCTACTCAGCCTGGCACTTTGGGGCAGAGGGCATTCTGCACATGGGCCTGCTTGCTTTTGTCCTGCCTCAGGATGGTGGGGAACATCTCACTGGCTGATGAAACCACGCAGCGCCTGGCCATGTGGTGTGATTGAACGGGGAGGGCTTCATGCCACTCCTGTCTGGTGGTGCACAGCAGACTTCCGCACTGTTTTTGAGATTTGGTTTTGGGGAACGAGTGTGAGGGCAAGAAGGAACTAGAAGCGGGACATTCTTAGGTTACGGGCCCAGGACGAGGCATGAAACTGCTTTCTCTCTCAGTCCAACGGGGCCAGTCCTCTGGCCGCAGCAGCTGCAGTCTTCCGGGGACTTGATTCACAAAGGTCTTTTCCATGGCCAACCTCCTCAGCCTTTTAATGGGATATACCTGGGACAGAACTGGGGGTCTTCTGCATGCCAGGCAGGCGCGGCGCTGCTGACCCACAGATCTTCCCCAGTTTCTTCTGTGGTCTCCTCTTGCTGGGAAAAGGGTGAAGGTTCGAGGCCTTCTGTGAGTTGTCTTGGGAGGGTTGTAAGAGAAGAGAATTGGGCAGCTCTTGGGATGCTGAGAAATGTGACCCTGCCTTTGCCCCTCTTCCAGTCTACCTGGTGTAGTGGTGAAGAGCAGGTAGGCTATAATCTAGACAACCGGGTTTGATTCCCCACTCCTCCACATGAGCAGATTGGGGGTGGTGGTGTCTCTGATCTGGTGAACTAGATTTGTTTCCCCGCTCCTACATTTCTGCTGGCGGATCTTGGGCTAGTCAGCTCTCTGAGAACTCTCTCAGCCCCACCCGCCTCACAAAGTGTCTGTTGTAGGGAGAGGAAGGAGTTTGTAAGCCACCTTGAGTCTCCTTACAGGACAGAAAAGTAGAGTTTAAATCCAATTCTTCTTCCTCTTCCTCTTCTTCTTCTTCTTCCTTCTTTCTTCTTCTTTCTCCTTCTCCTTCTTCTTCTTCTCCTTCTCCTTCTTTTTTCTTCTTCTTTCTTCTTCTCCTTCTCCTTCTCCTTCTTCTTCTCCTTCTTCTTCTTCCTTCGTCTTTCTTCTCTCTTCTCTCTTCTTCTTTCTTCTTCTTCTTCCTTCGTCTTTCTTCTCTCTTCTTCTTTCTTCTCCTTCTCCTTCTCCTTCTCCTTCTCCTTCTTCTTCTTCTTCCTTCGTCTTTCTTCTCTCTTCTCTCTTCTTCTTCCTTCGTCTTTCTTCTCTCTTCTTCTCTCTTCTTCTTTCTTCTTCTTCTTCTTCTTCTTCTTCTTCTTCTTCTTCTTCTTCTTCTTCTTCTTCTTCTTCTTCTTCTTCTTCTTCTTCTTCTTCCACTGCTAGTCATTCAAGGATGACGTGGATCTAAAGCAGGACCTGCGCTGTGATACCATCGACACCCGGGAGGAGTATGAGCTGAAGGTGAGCAGAGCAGCATGGGGACCTACTGCTGCGCTTGGTGCACAAATTCCCTTTGCACATGTCCAGGGCAGGGCGGTTGGAGTGTCGGGCCCGGGACGACTGGGTGTGAATCTTTGCTGTGCCATGACAGCTCACTGGCTGACCTTCGGCCCGGCACCATCTCTTGGCTTAACTGACCCCATGAGGTGGTTTTCATGGAGAATAAAGTAACGGGGTGGGGGGGGGGACTGTGATAAAACCACCACAGGTCCTGGTTGTGTGGACAGTAGGATATAAATACAACCCGTGTATTTAATTTAATTGATTGATTGATTGATTTGATTTAATATCACACCCTTCCCCGCCACAGCAGCTAATATGCCTGGTTAAAATACATATATAATTAAAACACACATTCAATATCATAAAATCAATCTCAGCTAGAATAGCTAGAACCCTGGTGGCAATTTAAATAATTCACATTTGCCCATACAGACCACATTCTGCTCAGTTCTATAACTTATTGGGCAGGTAGGAGGAGGTATCTAGTGTTGAGGCCAACAGATTTTACAAGAAGATGGCTTCAATTACATGCCCAGTGGAATAACTTGGTTTTACAAGCTCTGCAGAGGCTGTTAAGCTCCCGCAGAGCTCTGATATCCAAGGAGGAGCTAGAACCGTAAAGGCCCTGCCCCTGGTGGAAGCCAGCCGTAAATCTTTGTGGCCGGGGATCACCAGGAGATGACTCCTGAAGGACGGAAGGGTCCTTCGTGGGCAGCAGAGGGAGATGCAGTCCTTCAGATGCTGCCTTCTCTGTTGGCGTTTGCAGCCGCTCTGTTTCCATCTTCATCCAGAACCTCCAAGTGGGGAACTGTATGCCCAAAATGGTGCTTCTCTCACCGCGAAAACTGGCGCTCCGGCCTCCACCGTCACCTCCTCGTCTTCCTCCTCCTTGTCTCCTTCATCGGGCGCAGGCCCACTGGTCGATTCAGGCTCGTCACCTTCCTGGCTACTGCTGGTGCCGCCGCTGTTGGGAGTCTCCGCACCGGGATGCTCCGTGGAGGCCGAAGGGAGCAGAGGAGATCAGTGAGTCCCCTCCGTGCAGTCGCCGCTTCACTGCTCTCTTTGGCCTCCACGGAGCATCCCGGTGTGGAGAGTCTCAACAGCGGCAGCACCACCAGTAGCCAGGAAGGCAACTTGCCGTCGTTGCCATCGCCGCTGCGGAATCGCAGTATTAGGACGAAAGAGCCACATGCGGCTCTGGAGCCACGGGTGGCCGACCCCTGGTCTAAGCCAAGGTGGGCAACACTGAGTGCAAATGCCAGACAGCAATGCAACAGACTGCTTTGCTGAGTGCTCTGGGCCGGTTCTTGGCCAAAGGAGTGGAGACATTGTGTTTGCAACACACCCACACCTTCACAGAAAACTGTGGCAGACGTTAAGCACTCAGGTAATACATTTGCCTGTTCATGTTGTGAGTGGTTCCATGATCTGTCGCTTTCAGGATCCAACCAATGGCTACTACAACGTCCGGGCCCACGAGGACCGCCCGTCTTCCCGCACCGTGCTCTACGCCGACTACCGCAACCCCGGCCCCACCCGCTACGAGCCCCGTCCTTCCTCTCGCCTTTCCCACTCCAGCGGCTACGCCCAGCTCAGCACCTACGGCGGCCGGGGCCCAGCCTCCGACTACAGCGGCGACCCCGTCCCGGGCCCCGCGGCCGTCCCCACCACGGCCGAGTCCGCCAGCCAGTTGTCGTACGAGACTTACGGGGGGCACACGGCCTTCCCTCCCAACGCGGGCTACGCCACCTACCACTTGGGCTACACCCAGCCCCCACCGCCCACTCTGGACAGAGCCACCTACGACACGTACGACCCCCTGGGCAAATACACCACCGCCACCCGCTTTTCCTACACCTCCTCGGACTACGGGCAGCGTTTCCAGCAGCGGATGCAGACGCATGTCTGACTCATGAGCCCGGTGTGAGGGGGGGGGCAGGTACCTCATGACGGTCCCCTGATATTCAGGGGCTTTTCCCCAACCCCCCTTGCCCATCTGCAGGCCAGACTGACGGCAAGCGCTGTGCCAAACGGAACGCCCCCCGCAGCCACGGACCGGGCACGACCGGGCTTCCTCCGAGGGACACAGTCGCGCTCCCCTCGGAGCCTGGGCACTCATTGGATGGCACAAAAGAGAGCAGGAAGCACGTTTCCCTCCCTCCCACCTGAGACAGGAGCACCTGGGGGCAATGCTGGGCAGGCAGGAAGCTGCGGGGGGGGGGGGGTAGCATTCCTCCAACGCTCAGCCTTCTCTGTCTCATTCTCTTCCAATGATATCCCTGCATCTGACCCAGACAAAGGAGGCTGGAGCAGAGCAAGACAGCTGGGGGTTAATTCCAAGGGAGGAGCCGAGCTCTGGGCCACAGCAGAGGGGCTGTCGAGCCCCCCCCTGCCTGCCCCAGCAGCCCTTTGTAGACCGGGGCTTTCTGGGCTACTGCTCGGGTAGCCAGCACAGAATCCAGGCTGCTCTGCTCACAGGTCTTATGGCTAGCGGAAAGCCAGCTCCTGTTGGCCTGAGTCGGGTGGGCAGAGTGGTGCAGATCCTGGCCTGGGGGGGTGGGCTTCCTTCTGGGGTTGCTGCCCCTCCCCCTCCTGAGCCCAGCTGGCCCCTCTCCTCTCTCCAGACTGGAGAAATGGTTGCGGCCAGGAAGTGGGCGCAGAGTGAAGCCCTCCCGGCTGACCGCCGAGCTCACGGCCCTGGCTAATCAGGTACGAAGGAACCTTATGCAGAGCTACCAGAGCCGTGCCCCCCCCTTCCCTGCACCCCCCCCCCAAATCCAGAGGACCACGATGAATGATGGAGAGAGACAGAGAGAGTGCGAGTGTGTGTGTTACATGTCATTGTTATGCATCATTTACTCTGTTTCCAGGCGTTGCACTTTGGAAAAGGCGGGGTCTAGGGAGCGCTTTCGACTCTCGGAGATGCCTGGAAGAGAAGGGAGTTAACGCTGTTTGGTGGCGGGGGGGGGGGGGGGAGAGTCAGGGAAAAGGAGTGGGGGGGGGTCTATCCACACCCCATCTGGCGTCTGAGTTCATGTGGTCCTGAGGGCCAAGAACCGGGGAAAAAGATCAACAAAGCATCTCCAGATGAACGATTGAGCAAAGGTTGGTACCAAAGGCAAAATCTCTCTTCTGTGTCATGGGTCTGACCTCTGGGGGTCACGGTCACCCCTTCCCCGCGGGGGGGGGGCTTTCTGCTGTAGCCCCCCCTGCCCATGCAAAGAGACATTTTAGGCTGTGCGTAAATTCCACGGGGGAGCAGATTCCAGAACGCGACCCTTGAATGTTTGGGGGGCTGCGGCGGCGGCAGACTGCCCTTCGTTCCCCGGTGACCTTTCTGAGAGTCGAAAGGTATCCCTGGGCCCCTTTCACGCACACCCATTCCTGGGGGGGGGGGTTGCCCCCTCCCCATCAGGCATCCCAGGGAGCACAACGGGGGGGGGATTCAGACCCCCCTCCTGCCTCCTGGCCGTCCAAAGGCTCCGTCCCCAAACCAACCCCTGCCCCTTTGACCACCAGTCGGCTGCACTTCGGATGCACATGATTGGGATAAAGATTTTTCTTCCCCTTCGAGAAATGTGTATATATCACCTTTCGTCCCCCCCTCCCCCAAAGCCCCCCCCCGCGCACAAAGGACCAATCAACAGCCTCTCTCGTTCTTCACTTCTTGTGCCTTAAAACTGCTTGATTTGACCAATAAGAGCATCCCGCAGAACCGCTGTCTCTGTGTGGGGGGGTGGGAATATGGGGCTGCTGGGGCAGAGGGAGAGGAAAGCCCAGGGCGCCTCCCGCTCCTCCACCCACCCCACAGCGTCCTGAGAGCCAGACTGGGGGATCTGCCCTCTGCTCGTGCCCCGGGGCACCGGCTGGAGAAGGGGGCACCGGCTCTCTACTCCACCTGCTGGCGGTTCTGAGCAACTGCAGCTGCTCCCTGGAAGCACAACCAAGGTTCTCTTTTAGGGGTTGACTTT